>NW_008341879.1:1549283-1574782 GCF_000622305.1 Nannospalax galili | reverse complement strand
CTGAGTTCTGTGTACATGTTAGCTTGCATTAAAATTATGATCATTTGGTTCCAAGAATTATGCATTCATTAAATATAATCATCTATTTTTTCCAGAGAGCCATTAGAAGCTTTAAAAAAGAAAAACTAAGTAAGTTACAAAATTTAAGAGATTAAAAAATCAATAAAAAAGTGAAGTTTCAATACATGTAAAAGAATTCCTCATTGCTGTTTTCTAATTTTAACCATTCTACCAAGTTTGTAATGCTATGTACACCTACCTCAGGTTCATGAGACTCATTAACTATTTATCCAGCCCTTTATTTTTTTCTTTCTGGCTCAGAAAATCCTCCCCTGAAGTCCTCTAGTTTTTTTCTTTTCTGGAGCTCTAGGGTACATGTTTGTATCTACAGTTCAAGAGTTCAGAGGCCAAGATTATCTGGAGTTCTATACACATGACGCTGACCTGTGTCCCATACACTACTGACACATTTTAAGCATAACATAGAGGCTTCTATTAGAGAAAGTCAGAGAGAATTTGAGTTTTGTCAAGTAAAATATGATGTAATTGAATTCTGAAACATGCCAAATCCTGTAGCACTTAATAGTTACAGCATGAATTTAAAAAGTAGGCCAGTGGTTTGTTTTAAAGTTTCATTCACACCCAGTTCTGCAATAAAGGTCAAAGACAGTTACATAAAAACACAGGTAAATAAGGAGTTCAATTTCTCTGAGCATCATGACTATCCAAGTGATATGCTTATATTAAGATGTGAGAATAGACTCTTTCTGTCTGTCACAATAAAAACAGTTTCCAATAGGGGGGCAATTAAGTGAATGGTTCTAAGTTCAAATGAACTGAATATTTGTATAGATTATTTATTGTCGTTATGAGTTATGAAGAGTAAATTAAATGCCTGAGTTAGAAAATGCCTAGCACCTTGAGATTAGAAACTTGAGTCAAGAAACTTGAGTGAAGAGACTTCCCCTCATGCCAGAATAATATTGCAAGATGGAGCTTATGTGCCAGCATTGAGGGGGTGCATTTGCAGGAGAAATGAGTAAAAGGAGGGAAAACTTGGTCTCTCCATATGCAGACACTTGCATAACATTTCCTTCCTGAGTTCTTGAATCCCAATGAGACAACTGAGTGTATGTTTGGGAAGAAGAGTCATGAATTAATATTTTTCCCAATGGAGAAGCTCACTGAAACTTTGAAGCGTTTATTAAAGAGTTGATAATGAGGAGAAAACTTTTTGAAAATCGTATTAAAAAGTGCCTCTCAAACTGCTTCAATAATTTAACCTTGGAATCACAAGACTCCAGTGGAGGAGAAAGAACACATTGCCTTTCCCCCACTGTCCCTGGTGGATCGCACACACACTGATAGCTCAGATGGCCTCTTTTTAGGAGTTGGTAGTGGACTGATACTCTTTGTGACCAATCGAATAATTAACTGAGGTTGGAATTTGTAATTCTGATAGCAAATATTTCATAATGACATCAATTTAACTTAATATTGCTCTTATCTTTTGACAAAAATAAGGTTTAATATGTTTTTCTCCTACAGGAGGTGAAATAAGGAAAGACTTTATTATACAAGATAATTAAAATTCTTCCTGAGGTTAAAAGTGATTTAAAAAGAATCACAACATGAGATAATTAGGCCTTATTAGACACTTTATCTGCCTTACTGAAGCCACTTTGCCAGGATGATAAAATGCGCCTTTGTCTTTTTTTAGAATGCTGGATACCAAATTTGGAGGAAAAAAAATGATCTTTCCTCCTGCTCTCAAACTCAGCACATGACCGTGTGAATGGATTTATGGAAATAATTTAATGACAGGGTTATAGTTTTCAAAAGCTAGACCTTTATATAATGTGATGGTTTCAACTACTTATTCATTTTTTTTCCTAGTGGAATTAGATCTTACCCTTTATTTTTAGTTGGTTAATATAAAATGATATGAATTTGTGTTTTCTGATTTTTTCCCTCTGATAGGCAGAATAATAGGAGATTAGTTTTGGGATATTTAACAAAATCTTTTTGTTACTCAACAGAGTCATTTATGCTTTCTTGTGCCATAACAGGTACAACAAAGCATATTGGTGTTGGTATTTTTAATGTCTAATGAACATATAATATAGGTTATTACACTAACCATGAAGTAGTGGATGATGGCTTTTTTTTTTTTTTTTTTTTTTTTTTAAGTGGGAAAAGTGGTTCAGGTATTCAAAGCACATGGTTTTTGTAAGAGGAAACAGGAACCCTAGGAGCATGGGAGTTTTGCCAGAATTCTAAACTGTTTCCCTCCATGAGGTCTGGCATTGCTTTTCTCTTCTGCTTTTAGGCCCGATGACGGGGCTGCTGAGACTACCACCCTCTGTTAATGCCTCTCTGGGTTTCCAGTGGAGTTTTAACAATGTTCAGTGCAACCAACAAAAGTGAATCAAGTAGTACTTGTTTGTGCCTCTGAATTTATATCCAACTCATTTTTATCTATTGACCGATGGATAATAAGCAATTGTTATACTCTGCCTTTAAGGAAACATTTCAGCTTTATTGACAATGACTTGCAACCCAGGTTTATCAAATTGCTCTTTCCTCCTGGGATAAACCTTTCTTTGGGGGAAAAGTCTTATGTATCAGTGCATCCAGAGTGAAGTAAAATACATAGATGTCTTTGATCAACAGCTAGGAGCATAGAATTGTTAAATAAATGTCTATTTTAAAATGAAATGTCTAGGGGAGAAGTAATGTGCTCCAACGGAAAAATAGCTCCTGCCATACTTTTGCTTGGTCTCTTGTAAATGATATAAAGGGAATGGTTGCCTTAAAGAGAATCTTAAACAGTGAAATAAAAATAGAATTAAGCCAAAATTGTGAGCATCAGTGGAGTTAACTCAGAGGGATTGATTTAATGAGGTTTTCAGTGCTTTCACTGGAATGCACTGGGCTTCCCAGATTGTGTTCGCTGCCCACACCTTCTTCTCAGGCATGCTGGTAGGTTTGATCAGGAAACATTCTGGCTTCTGTGATGCATGGGTGCTAATAAGAAAGTGCACAAACATGAAGCTACATCTTGACAAATTATCACCGCACAACGTGCACATACACGCATACTGTGTCACTGCCCAAATACAGTTGTGACTTTACGAATATAGAAATTAGTAATTTTTTTCCTTTGCATACACATAAACATTATTTGAATGGTTTCTAATCTTTTTACCTTTTACCTGTGTGTTTGTGTCCATGTGTGTCCATGTGTGCATGTTCACATGTATGTGGGGGTGCATATGTTTATGTGGAGGCCAAAGGACAATTTCTCCTCTCATCCTCAGGAAAGCTATCCACTTCCTTTGAGAGAGAATCTCTCATTGGCTTGAAGCTCACCAATTAGACTAGACAGGCTGGCCAGTGAGCCCCGGTAGCCTCTTGTCCTTCCCTCTCCAGTGCTGGTATTACAAGCACCCCACCCCACAACCTGCATTTCTACATGGATTCTGGACAAACTCAGGTCTCCATGCTTTCAAGGCAAGGACTTTAACAACTGAGCCAGTTCCTCAACCTCTCCTTCTACTTTTGTTTGGTTTTTGTCCTATTGTACTCACTGTGACTTCCAGTGCAACGTTGAAGAGATGTAATGATGGGGTCCTCATCCATTCTTGATGTAAAAAGTGTTTATTTTAATGTTTTATCACTAAGCATAATACTTGATTTTTCTGGTTGTTTTCTCACATTGATCTTGACATGAAGTTGATTTTTATCAGCTGTCTCTTTGGCCTCTGTGCAGAGCATCATATTATTCAGTAAATATGCTAAATTACTTTGATTGATTCTCTGATGTTAAAACAACTTTGAATTTCTAGGGCAAATCAAAGTTGGTTTTATTATGCTATTTTTATGCATAGCTGGATTCAATTTGCTAATATTTTATCTAGGATATTTGAATCTCTCTGCTTATGAGTGAGATTGGACCATTGTTTTTCTTCCTTGTTGAGTTTTGGATGAAGGTCATCTTGACCTCATAGAATTATCTGAGAAAGTGCCCTCTTTTTCTTATCTCTGCAAGCTTTCTTGTAAACATGGAGTAATTTCTTTCTTAAACATTTAGACACTGGTGAAGGCTTCTAGACTTACAGTTACTGTATTGGAGTTCTTTAAATTTTGTTTTTGAGAATTCCACACATGAGTATTGTCTGCATTATTTCCATCCCTCTCAGTCCCCCACCAACTTCTCCTGTGAACCCCCCACTGTTTCTCAATTTCTTGTCCTCTTTATTATTATTACATATGCATACATACATTTATAAATACACACATGTATAATGCGCTGAGTCCATTTAGCAGTGTTTGTCCATACTTGTATTTAGGACTGCTCATTTGGGATTAGATAACCTCTCAGGGAGTTAGCCCCTGGAGAAAAACCGTGTCCCCCCCCCATTCAGAGGTCGTCTGAAGCTCTTCATCTTGAAGTGGAACCGTGTGACAATCATCCTCCCACATCCACCTTGGCATGCCAACTGGTTTTTGTCATTATGCAGATCTCCTTAGAGTACCACACTGTGGAGATTTCCCTGGTACAGCTTCTCCAGCCTTTCTAGAACTCAATAACTAGCTGCAGGTGTCTTGTCCTTCTGGCTCTTACATTCTTTCTTCTCCGTCTTCTGTGGTTCTTTAAATCTGTTCTGTCTTCTGTCAGCTTTGTAAGTTGTTAGTTTTCGGATAATTTGTCAATTTCATGATTTTTCCATGTCAGTTATTTTTTTCTCCTGTTGCTATTTTAATATCTACAGAAACTGAAATAGTTTTCTTATCATTTCCTGATACTGTTTGTGTTTTGCTTCTAACCTCCCTCCCTCTGTGTCTGAAAACATTGACAAATTCAGCTTTTTTGTTCTTCTCAATTATATATTTGCTTTCTGTTATAATAATTAAAAGTCATGACTTTATTATTTCCTTCTGTCAGATTTAATTTACTCTACTTTCTCTAACATAGTGATCTGGAAGCTTAGCTCATTTGTTTGTTCTGTCATTCAATTCCCCATCTTTACTTTGTTAACTTGGTAGTTTATGCTCTATTTTTTTTTTTTTGAGACAGGGTTTCCCTGTAGCCCAGATGGCCTGGAACTCACCATGTAGACTAGGCTAGCGTCTATGTCCCAAGTGCTGGGATTAAAAGTTTGCACCACCGTACCCAGCCTATACTTTGTTTTTTGAATTATTATTCCTACAAGTTAGCAAAACTCCTTGACTTACAAAAACCTACTATCTTTTCTAGTATATCCATTTAAGCATATATATTTTCTTCTAAATCTCATCATTTTTGATTTCTGCAACTTTATATATACACTTGCTTTAGTTCTAAGAATATTTTACTTTTCTGATTTTTCTTTCTTTGATTCATTGGTTTGTTAGGTATATTTATGATATTGAATCTACTTAGGAATCCCCTCTCCCTTTTGAGAGACAATTTCATGATGTACCCCCTGGATGGCCTAGAACCTGCTATGTAAACCAGGCTAAACTTGACTTTGCTGAGACCCACTTCCTTTTGTCCACCTGTAATCCCAGTGCTCAGAAGGTAGAGATAGGGGATCCCAGGAACAAAACTGACTAGCTATATCTGTGAGCTTTGGGCCAAATTGAGAAACCCTGCCTCAATAAATAAGGTGCAGAGTGATTGAGGAAGACTTCTGATGTCAACCTCACACCTCTACATGCATGCACATACACGTGCATATGCACGGGCATGCACATATGTACCCTTTCACATGTGAACATGTCTACACACATGCATACACAACACATGCCTATACATATGATAGAAAGAAAAAGGAGCAGACTTACGTAAGAAACTGATAAAGGTTTCTTTCTTAGTTACAGAAAGCTTGGCTTCAGATTTGGTGGTGTCACTCTAGTTCCTTGCTTTCCTGTTACTCAGTTTCTTTTTATTCCCTTGGTCCTCATGTTGCAATAGCTATGCAGTCTTGGGTGTTCTCATGCATCTTAATGTTGCATGCTGAGCTCATACTGACTGAGGCTAAAGAACCTTTCACAGCATCTGTAGATGGAATCTATAAGCACCCAGTTGGAATGATCTTGTTTCTCGTGTACCTGGGAGAGCTCTAGTCATGTGTACCAGTCCCTTTTTTCTATGATTTTGCTTCCTTTAGTTTCAATCACCTACAGTTAACTGTGGTGCAAAAATGTTAAATGGAAAACTTCACAAATAACAAATTCAAGTTTTCCATTTTCACACTATTCTGAGCGATGTGATGTATCTCATGTAGCCTGCCTGGCTCTCTCTTGCCTCAGGGGTAAATTATTGCTTTAAACAGTGTACCCATGCTGTGTATGTTACATTCCTGTTTGTCACTTGGTAGCCATCTTAGTTACTAGGTGTCAGGGTGTTGTCATGCTTGTGTTCAAGTAACTTCTTTGCTTTGCTTTCTTTCTTTTTCTCTGTCTCTCCCGGTCTCTTTCTTTCCCTCCCTCCTCCCTCCCTCCCTTCCTTCTTTCTTTTTTCCTTTCTTTTTTTCTTTATTTCAACTTAATAGTCTCCAAACTCAAGAATAATGATGCAAATGAGATATCATGGCATAAACTGTGAAAGGACAAATTGACTCTGGTATTGTATGACAATGCTTCAGAGAATACAGGAAATACAGGATTCAGTATTATTTATGATCTCAGGCACCCATTGGGAGAGCTGGAAAAGAAGGATTACTGTACTTTCTTTAGGAATTAATATTTATTATTGACATGGATACTCTATTCCTTGATTCCTGACCTATACTCCAGTTCTCAGTTAGAATTGATTTTCTACTTTGCGGCCTGATCTTCTGACTTGCCTTCTCTATTCCACTTACTGCATGGGGGTCACACAATAAACAACTGAGTTCTTAGAACCAAGCATCCTTCCTGCTTAGAATCATCTGTGACCTTTCTTGCCCACAGATTAGATTTCTATAGGTATCAGAGCTCTACTGCATCAAACCAATGCACACCATTGGAGGACCTTGTGTTTGGACAGCTGTACACCTGTTCCTTCCTCACTAGAACAAGCTGTCTAAATTTGGTCTTGTTCCTACTGTCTTGACTGTTAAGGGGTCAGGAAGCCAAACCTAGGGCCATCTTTTCACTCAGGTTACTACAACCACCAGCATTTTGATATTGTTTTCTTTTTTTCCTTTTTTTTCTTTTTCTCTTGGAAAGTTTCTGTTTTCTGTGGCTACAGTCCTCCCATTGCCCTTTCTGCATTGTTCATTTGATGCTTTAAATGGCATTCATCCATTCATCCATTCATTCGTTCATTGCAATTATGGTTATCTTTGCAGTGTACCTATTTCTGCTGTCCTCCTGTGCTTTTGCTTTGGCTCTGTGTTTTGAGAGTAGGTGACTTAAACTGCTAGTGTGGGACACTGGCCACTTGATTACTTTGGTTATTGGTTTTCCTGTCATATAGCTGTCATGTGACTTTCTCGGGAAGATAATGGTTACCAGCAGGACTCTCTTCTTTGGAAGCAAATAGTCTCACAATCTGGACATCACCAATGTTCTTATCTTTAAGGACATCAGTCCCTGTTGCTGCATCACAGGATCAAAGTAAACAACTAATGGTTTCCAAAAATTTTTAAATTGAGCTTTTGTACGTTTCATACAACAGTTCCCAATCAAATCTAGACTCCCTCCCCCATTCATACCCCCCAACCCTTCACCGGACCTCATGTACTCTGCCGTACATGTTAAGTGTTATCCAGGCAGTCAAGCACTTGTACCCAGTTGTCCTTCAGTGCAAATTCATCCACTGGAGTCTGGTCAGTCCATCCAGAGGTCATACATAAGGCATGCTCTCCCTCACCCAGTAGTACTCAGTCTCTAATAGTTCTTAGTCTAGGACCAGCCCACTATTCATTTCTCTTACTCCTGGGTGGCCTCTCTCTGATTGAGTCATCATGGGTTCTGTGCCTGATGTCACCATTACCATAAGTTCACATATGCAAGCTTCCAGGGGCCTGAAAATCTCTGCTTCCCTGTGTTCATGAACCAGCCTTAGCTCTTACAGTCTTTCCACCCTCTCTTCTGTAATGGTCCCTGAGCCATGGGTGAGTGAACTTCAATATAGGAGTCCTTTCTAGGGACATGCACTCTGAAGACTTGCATTCTTTAAAACTTGGCTAGTTGTGGCCTTTTGTGTGTATTACACTGTGTTGTATAAGGAAACTTTACCGGTAAGAGTTGAGGGATGCATTTGTTTTCTTTCTATCCCTTGTTCTGCTATGTTCCATGATCCTTAGGTGTAGAGGTTCAATTGTAGATGTGTCACCCAGCACTGGGCATCTCTCAGACATATATTCTCTGTGTCTGACCAGTTGTGGAATTCCTAAAACAAGTGTCAAATAACCAACCCCAAAGTCTACTAATCACTTTGTGTTACATACACCATCACTAAACTAGAATGTATGGTAGCTTTTGAAATCACACAAGGAAGTCAAAGTGACTGTACTAAAGGCTTTTGTTTGTGGACCGTTAATGCCCATGAAGAGCTGTTCTAGTGGTGTCACCATCTTATAAGGCGTCCTTAAAATTATAAGAAGAGGGGCTGCAGAGATAGCTCAGCTGTTGAGGACCCAGGTTTGATTCCCGTCACCCACATGGTGGTTAACAACTGTCTGTAGCTACAGTTACAGGGATTCCAACGCCTTCTTCTGACCTTTGTGGTCATTGCACAACACAGATGCAATTACATACATATGGGCAATATGCTCATACACATAAAATAAAATATTAAAAAATTTATAAGAATGGGGGTACTAAAGATAAGGAAAATATTTTTATTTAAAAATTCTTTCTTCACTCACCTAATTTTTTCATGTCAGAATTATTAGCTTAGAGCCCCAGGAATGTTGGGGAGGATTTCTCTTTCATTTAAATTTATATGCTCATTGTCAAAAAAGCCAAGTAATACTGAGAATAGATGAGGGTGATTTTTTTCCTTGTGTTTTCTTAACTTATCATTTCTTGATACACTGGGACATTTCTGGACAGGAGCACCTTCAGCAAGAATCTCATCTATCTGCAACAAAGGGCCACTCACTATCAAAAACAAAGAGAGGAGGCCAACAGTTCCTAAGGGAGGCCACTACAATCTCTAGATCAAGGGATATCACTATGACATGCTACCCCCTCTAGAGGAAGACTTACTGGCTTTCAGGGCAGAAGTAGGTGGGAAGTTCACAATGACTACTTGTGATTATGGGTATCCATGACTATACATTGTATATGATGAAAGACCTGGAAATTTTATCATAAGTTAATATACATGTGCTAACAAAACACAAATGCCATAAGTGCATTGGAATGAACAAAGTAGAACACCTAATAATAATGAGGAGTCTCTTAAGAAGTTTCTACAGAAGAAAAATCAATAAACCTGATTTTAGAAACAGTTTAGAACATCTGGCTAAGAGTATATTGAAAGAGAAACAGATGTGCCATCACTATGTGGATGGCCGGACAGTTAGAGGAAGGGAAGGATACATTCTTCATGCAGATTATGAAACAGGTGCAGGACTACGACTGTTGGTGATAGGAAACTTGAACTGTATAGACATCTGCAAGAAGCTCATTCTGCTAAATGCACAGCTTTGAGAAATTCTTCAATTGCCTTGATGAGACTTTGTTCCTTAAGAAGACAGAAGTTGTAATATGTAGAACTTTGGAGCTAATTCCTAGCATTACAGAAGAACTTGCTGGTGATGCAGAAGAAGCAGAAGGTAGCTCAGATTTGGGGCTGGGCAGATGGTTCAGTAGGCAAAGTGCTAGCTGTGCAGGCATAGGGACCTGAGTTTGGATTCCTAGCACCCACATAAAAAGCCAGGCATGGTGGTACATGTCTGTAACCCCAGTATTAGAAGATAAGACAGGCAAGTCCTCGGAGCTCACTGGTCTGCCAGTCTAGCCAATTGTTCTAGCCAGGTCCAGCAAGGCACACAAGCTGAAGAGCAATAGAGGAGGACACTGTATGTTGACCTCTGACATCCACACATGCACTTACAGTACAGTGCTGATGTGCACAATGAAAATATCTCAGATTTCATAATAAAGAGACAAGGTGATTCTTAGAATAAGCAAATACAGAAAAACAAAATCAGAGGAAATCACAGTTCATCAGCAGGTGTTTAGGAAGGAGAATATGGAACTGTATATAGCTGGCCTTGCCTTGTCAGGTCAGCATGAGCAGGGAGTTGGGAGGTCCCAAGGTTACCGTTGTATCCTTAAATATAAGTAGAAGGGTGCCATTTTCGACATCCAGATTTTATCCTCTTTTATTTGGGCTAGCAAACATATTAAACTGTTTAGGAGCAATTTGGACATTCACATGAACTTATCAGTTCTTGGATAAGTGTTCCTCTGTAAAGTATTGGATAAGGTGCTGGTAACTGTCTGAAGGATGCCCTTCTGCCTACTGGTGATTAGGCTGACTAGCACAGGGTGGAGATGGATCATGCTGATTATAGGCAAGGCTGGATTTCTGAGGTCTAGGGGGCAGTTGCCATCCCCCTCCCGATTTCTTAGGAAATGTCATAATAATAACCTTCACAGAAGTGTGCCTGCCTCATTCCAGCTGCCTGGTGCTATCTTAGGATTCTCCAGTCATTCTTTTTTCCATTAATTATTTTTTCCCCTCAAATTCCTTTACTCAATTCATCTCTATGGGGAAAAGTTAGATTTTGGAGAGATAGTTTTCTATGTCTTCAGATCCTGCTGTTCCCACAAACTTACCCTGAACTAGCAGTAAGGAAGAACTTGAGGCAAGATAAGGAGCAAAACTGGGAGACTATGCACTTTGTTTTCTTCATTCAAAATAATCTTCCCTCAATATTAAAAAAATTGAACTGTTTAGCTGTGTGGTGGCACATGCCTTAATCCTAGCATTCAGGAGGTAGAGACAAACAGAGCTCTGTGAGATGAAGGCCAGCCTGGTCTGCATAGTGAGTTCCAGGCTACTTGGGGCTACCAGGAGACCCTGTCTCAAACCACAACAAAAACAATAATAGCTACAAATGAACCTTTTGTTTTAAAGTGGTTTTGGATTCATGTATAGTTGTAAGAAATGGCACAGTCATTCTGTATATGTTTCATCCAGTTTAATGTTAACAACTTGGGAACCACAGTACACTATTACAACTAAGATACCCACCTTGATAAAACCCATCTGTGTTAACTCCACTTCACTGTCTTTTTTCATGTTTTAGTTATATATAATTTAATCACACGGGGTCACCATCCACCAAATATACAATTCTGTCATGCAAACTACCATGAATTGCATTTTATTTTTATTTATTTGTTAATTTATTTTATATAAATGAGTGTTATGCTTGAATGTATGTAAGTGCACCTGTGTTGTGCATGACAGAAGAGGGTGTTGAACCCCCTGGAACTGGAGTTATGTTAGCCACCATGTAGGTGCTGGGATTCCAACCTGGGTCTTCTGCAAGAGCAGCCAGTGCTCTTAACCACCAGGCCATCTCTCTAACCTCTGAGTTGCATTGTATAGCTACATCCACTTTCCTCCAACACCTCTGTTAAATTCTGACCACCATTCATCTGTTCTCCATTTCTAAAATTTTGTGTCTTCCTGTCATTTCTAGGTCTCATTCCCATGCATATACTGGCATCACTTAGTGGATTGAATGGGAACAAAAAAAGAAGAGAACACAGGAAATTGTGAGGGAATAATAGTGGTGGGGGTAGGGGACAAATTGGAGGGGGAATGGGTGTAAACTCAATCAAAGCACATTATAGGCATGTATAAAATTCTCAAACAATAAAAACATATAATTGAAATTATTATTTGGCATACAGTCTTTGGGGAATTGTTTCCCCTTGTTTAACAATTCAGAATGTTCTTAAAAAATTACATAAAGGAGATAACCTCTATTTCAGGATCAGATGATCACAGAAGGAAATAAACACACATTTTATTTGGCTTGTTTTCTTTGTTGAAAATAAAATTCAAAATGGAAAGGCTAGAAAGTGCCATATGTTGCCAGAGTATGTGACCAGTTCCAATCTATTCTAAGCTCTAGACTCAGATTTACATTTCCTTGTGGAAAGTTCCACATGGATCATTTGAAGGAAACCAAAATGTAATGTGCTCAGAGTTAAATGTGTCATATGTCACTCTACCCACAGGAAACTCTGTTTTACCTTTACTTCTTGCTTAAATGAAGGTGTCTGACCCCCTGAAGTTTTGTGGCTCTCTTTCTGACCAGCAGCTTCTCTCACTCCTTCCACCCTCTCTACCCAACTCATTGTCTCATTGCTATTGAAACTGGATTCTCACGTATTGTGTGCACTTCTGGATGGCACTCCTCTGCTCTCCTCTATGGCCTTTTTCTTAACAATTCCCTCACCTTCTTCAGCTGTGCTATCATAACTACTCCTTTTCAGTTTCTCTTCCATCAATATCTGATGAACTCCATTGTCAAGACAACCTTTAAAATGACTCATCTGATCATAGTATCTTTCTGATATTTTTATTTAATAAACATGTGAATGAAGCCAACTGTTTCCTATTATGACATTTTCCAGAGAAGTGAGCCCTGGAGCTTGTGACTCAACAGTGTCTTTCAGTACTCACATTATATAAACCTACAGAAGCAATGCATCTGGACCCCTGGCCCATGGCATGCTTTAGAACTACGGTGATAGGGAGGAAAGACAGCACCCTAATTTGCTCTGCTTTTGATTTCTTAGGGAAGTTTAGGGTGAAGCCACTTGGTCTAGTTCACTTTCAATAATTGTGATATAACACTGACCAAAACCAATTTTGGGAGGAAAAGAGCTTGTCTCTAAAAATTTTTATTTATTATTTTTAATTTTTTATGTGTATCAGTGTTTTGCCTGCATGTGTGTAAGTGCACCATGTGCATGCAGTACCTGAAGAGGACAGAAGAGGGTGTTGGATCCCCTAGAGCTGGAGTTACAAATGGTTGTTAGCCATCATGTGGGTACTGGGAATCAAACCCAAGTCAGCTGCAAGAGCAGCCAATGCTCTTAACCGCTGATTCATCTCTGCAACCCCTCAGGTACTTTTCATCCCTGGGCCCACTTGTCCAGGGATGGCATGGTCCACAGTGGGCTGGGCCCTCCTACATCAATTAACAATTTAAAATGCCTCCCAGACATGGCCAGAGACCAATCTGATGTATGGAAGCATCAATTGCGATCCCTTCCTCCCAGGTGTGTCAAATTGACAATGGAAGCTAACCAGAACACTACAAGATAAATTGCTTGCCATTGTGAGTAGAAGTAAACATGAAACATTTTTTAGTCTGTGCATTGGAGATTCAGCATTTGTAACCCTGAAACAAAATGGTTGGATTCATCACAGCAATACCCTACATTCCTGGCAATGATTATCTTTCTCTTCTGGTAGCAAGCACATCACCTTTTAGTACTATGAAAGCTAGGCAGTAGAGATGAAGCTTTGAGGTCACTACTCACTCATTCAAAACAACAACAAAAACAAACAAAAGGAAAAAAAATCTTAAGAATGGAGGCATATTATTTCTTTAAAAAGTCTTAATAAGAGTTTTAACAGTGATTGCCTTTTACTTCCTGTCATATCAAGTACCTGGGATTGTACATATATGTCTATATACCCAGTGAGTAACAGTTCTGTAGGTGTGTTGATCATAAAAGTACTGTTGGACTTTTAAATATTTCACATCACTGATCTCTAGAAAGGTTTTAAGATTTTCACATAGTTATTGAAAACATGGTTGAAAATCTGTGCCAAATGCATCAGATGGAACTACATTATGAAATAATGTTCCACCTTCTCTACCAGGTGCTGTGCACAATCTATTGCCTTCACGCTGATGGAATTATTCATTGGGTCTCACAGCTCAGGAACACAGTAGCAGATTCATAAATTACATAACATTTTATAGACTCTTATTAGAATTTATTTCACATATCGTGTTTGTGATGCTGCTCTACAAGTTTGGTACTTATTGATGACATAGTTCCAGAGGAAACAGGGAAAGCAGCCTGCTGCTAGTCACTACCAGGAATAGCTACTTTAAATCATGAGTGTGCTACAAGATTTCTAATATTTGCTACTTGCCAATCCTAATTTAGTTACAGCTGGTGGACAATCCCATTTGAAGTTTGGCAAAAGCTCTATAATCTAAATAACCAAATAACTCAAAACATGTTTTAGATGTTGGGCCTGTACCACCATCTTATTCATGCTCCCACCCAACAAAAGTCATATAAAAGAAAATGTTGTATTCTACACATTTGTGGCATGCTCAAAGTTTATGATCATATCAAGACACGAGTATACTTCATGAATAATTTATTTCAATGTGCATATGCAGATGGTTTAGTTCTGCTAGCAGTTTTTGTATATACTGAGATAATTTCCTCAGGCTGTAAGTCGTACCAATGATCTAAAGTCTGGTATTTTTCTTTCCTACAGCCAAGGTTCCTTGGATCTTCTTGGTTTTCTGTCACTTGACAGGAAAATCGGTTCATGAGATCTCTTAGTAGTTTGGGTTGATTCTACTTGTAAAATAAGCATATTTATGCTAGATGTGGGGAAGTTCCAAAGCCTGCTTAGATTTATATAGATGATGTACAAAATGAACAACTTATAATTTATGTCACATCACCATACATAGGCTATCATTTTCTAAGGAACATTTCTTCACATTGAGAAGGGCATGCATGAGTGGTGATTACAAATTGTGAGTGCTACCTATCTTTTTTCCCATTTTTTTGACATGAAATGCAATATGACACTTGAATAGTTTAAGTATATTGCTGTTCCTGTCAAGGGTCTGTTAGTTGATGTTTTATAAATGAAGACCTGTTTTTATATAAGTGAAGTTTTTCTAAGTAGAGAATCAATGGGGAGAGCTGGAAGAAAAGAGGTGGAAGGAGGAGGGGGAGAAGAGAAGGAGGCGGAGGAGGAGGAGGAAAAAGGAGGAGGAGGAGGAGGAGGAGGAGGAGGAGGAGGAGAGAAAAGAAAGAGAATGAACTTCTCAAGAGTGAGAAAGAGCTATCATGTCGTAGTACAGTGGTGAAGAGTTGATACGCTGTCTACAGAAGGCTGTCTGTTCTCATTCTTCTTCAAAGGGATCTTTATTCTCCAGTGCTGTGGAAGGCTCCTTTTCCAGGCAGTCTTTGAGCCACACCCATTTTCTATGATATCCACTCCTGGTTATGTTTTATTGGATTGAAACTTTTTCATGGTCAGATAAGTACATGTAGCCAATAGCCTGAGACTTCAGAAGTTCTAGAAATTCCAGGAAATGCTAAAGGAGCCAGTAAGAAAGTGTAAGTGGAAAGAGAACCAGGAAGAAGGAAAAATGATAAAGCCATGTTAATTGCTAGATACTACAGTGACAGGAACAAAGTAGAACTGAAAACACGAGAAAAGTAAAATCTGGAGATGCTCTGATTAGAAGTAAATGGGTAATAGCTATGTGAAAATGCTTAACTCATCAGGATAATGCAAACCAAAACCGTAGTGAGATATCACCTTGCCCCAGTAAGAATGGTTACTACTAATGAATGTAAGTAAAGATGTGGAAAAAAGCACTCTAAACACCATTTGTGATAGTGTAAATTAGTAGAGAAATTATGGGAAGCAGCATGGAGTTTTGTCAAAAAATTCCAGATAAACTATCACATGATCAGATAATCACACTACTGAGTATATGCCCAAAGAAAGTGAAAAAAGTATATTGAAGAGACATCTGCTTTCCCACGTTCACTGCAGCACTATTCACAACAGTGGAAAAATGGAAACAATCTGTATCTGACTGATGAGTGCATAAAGAATATGTGATATGTACAGACTCCGGAATACTGTCCAGACATGAAAAGGAATGGAATCTTGCCTTCTGGAACAAGTTAGACGGAACTAGAAATCATTCTGTTAAGTGAAATAGCAGGCACAGGAAAACAAGTGCCACATAATTTCACTCATAGGTGGAGTCTTAAAATGTTGATTTCAGGAAAATAGATGATGCAGAGACCCAAAAATTCAGTGTCTTGCCACTACGGAAGGATGATCACCCACACCTACCACCCCCTCCAAGGATCAGGGACTTTTGTGGAAGAGGTTGGTGGAAAGAATGTAAGAGCTAGAATGTAAGGGATGGATGTTAACTGGAAGTGTCCTCCAACCACTATGCCGGCAAGCTATAGTCACACCTCCTTCCAACACTCATCAAGGAGTTGAGGGGGGGAGTAAGTTACCCCTCCCACCCAATCAGTTGACCTTAGCTGCATGTGGAAGGAGGGGTCTCACCATTTTGTGGGGCTGTTGGAAGGTCACAGGATCTGTATTTGAGTGTGGACTTTATGGTGCAGCCATAAATGTACGCACCTGCTCTCTGTAAATAAGCTCCTACCCCATGCTCTGTTAAAAAAGAGTAATAATAAACAAAATATTAAAAAAAATAAGTGTTCATTACAAAAATTGTTGATTTCAACATGAAGTCTGGGAAGGGGTGTAATAAGATGGGAGTGGAGAGTAGGAGGAAGCCTGAATGTGATCAAAATGCATTGCTCGAAATTCTTAAATCAATAAAATACTTTTAGACATTTATTTCATAGACATTGAGACTAGACGGTGATTGTCAGCACTGAGGAGAGTGAGGAGAAAGGAAGGACAGGGAATGTTGGCCACTGGGTACTCAGGCACAGTTAGACTGCAGTTGGAAGCTCTGGTATGCAGTTGCACAACAAGGTGGCTATAGATAACAGCACATATGCTGTATTTTGAAATGTTAGAAGAAAAGATTTTGAGAATTTTCAAAGAAAAGATAAATGTTTGAGGAGATAGTTTGACCTGATTTAAAAATTATACAATGTACACATGGATCAAAACATTGCATAGTAACCCATCTGCAGGTAAATTTTATGTGTTTCTGTATCAATTAAAAGTAAATTTTAAAAAGTGTGAAATGTTTTAAAAGTTAAAAAAAACCCTCTCTTACTGTTCCTTGGAGATGCACAGTAAAAATGCTAAAACTAATATTCTTGTAATGTTAAAATTTAAAAGATTAGAAATCTTCAGGATTAAAACGTATAATTTCTTAAAAAAATATCAAAAAATAGTTTGAACAGCACTTGGCTTCTCCTTCCTGTCATCTAACAACATATGGAACGAACATGTTTTCTGTGCCTTGGTGAATTGCCACACTCCTTTCTAAGTCTGGATCAGTTTCCAGCACTTTATCCTTTGTGCTTTCAGTGTCAGGAAATATCTGCAGAGTTCCTGGACTGTGAACGTTTTCCTGGCAGCATTTCTTCTGGGACATCTACACCTTTTGTCACACCCGCTTTTCTCCTCTACGATGTTCACTGCTCACCTTTACCCTGTTGCTCTGGCTGAATACCTAGAGTCCCTGGTGAGCTAGGTCTTACAAATAGGTTTGACCCAAATTTCACATTCCGCATCACCACCTTCATTTCTTTCCCGGATTTTCTTTCATCTTTGGCAGTGAATCTTTTCTTTCAATTGTCTATTTTCCCAGTGTCACCAGGGTCTATTACTAAGTGACCCAGAGACAAAACAACTACACACTTAGGTGACCATGATCTCAGAAACCACTGGCCAATCACTGACAAACCTTAAAACAAGTGACATGATTGCCCCCAATCATGAGCATGTCTCATATTTGTTACCGTTTCTGAAATAAGATCCTCAAAGTTTGTGCTTCACACCAAATTACTCCTTAGTATTTTGAGAAAACTGAAATTTGATCTGTGTTTTTGGAAAACTAATGTTATTTAAATAAACCATGATAACTGTAGTTCATGTGTATTGGAACTGTGTTGTGGCTAGGACTGCCTATAAATAAACACTTTGGGAACCCTCAGTTCCCTGAGGGCTTAGAATGCAAGAGTGGCTCCCTTTAGTTCTCACTTTCTTAAATTGGGGTAAACTTTTGTGTATATAGATTTATTAGTCTTAGAGTACAATCATATGACTCTACTAGTAAAATCACTCCTTCAATTTGATTCATTTCTTAACTTCATTTTCCCCTGTTAGGTGTTTTCTGCTGATCTGTAAACATCACCAGAAGACACACAGCAGTCCGGGTATTAGGATGTAAAATTTGTATAGACTATCCCACGTAGCTTGATGTATACCTCCTAATTTGATGATCTGGGCTTTTACATGGAGCCAAGTCACTCAACAACAGCTGTTATGCCGGAGCAACCACATCTTAAGAAATAAAGGCTGCACATTCTTTTGATTAGATTTCTTGAAAATTGTACTCATTAAGACCTCCTTCTGAAAATGTGGTTGATTGAGATTCCAGAAGTGAATATATGGAATGAGCTCATTCTCCCAGTTGGTTTTAGTCTTATCCTAATTTTAATTGTTATTATAATTGTTATTTATTTTATTTTTATTTTTATTTTTTTGACAGAAGTTCTGACTATGTAGCCCTGGCTGGATTTTGGGCCTTCTTGTTCTCTAACGAGTACTTTTTCACTAAAAGAAAGTGATCCTCTTGAGTGGAAGCATTCAGTAGAGACCAAGAAATAAGATGGGGTTACCACTCTCTGCTTAGTGCCATGCCTAGATTCTTAAAATGAGCTGGTTTCATATTAACCTCAACCAGTGCCCATTTATATTGAATGGTTGGATAACTGGGGTAAAAGGATTAGGGGAGCCAAATGTTGGATGGACTTTTGAACTTTAATTGTAATTATTTAATGTTCCAGAATCAACCGAATGCTGTCCTGGTTACCTTGATGGAGGAGCTCATCCCAGGGTACTGCTTCCCCACTTTTTAAAAACTGATGGGGATGTACAGAGTGCATTGTGAAGGCCACTGGTACAATAAGCACTGGAGAACTTGGGAGATTCCATTTGGCTTATTATCGTATTTAAATTATACTGCAATGTATACTACTAAACATCTTAGATTAAAAATTTGAGGTGAGATTTGACTTCTATCTGTTACTCAGACATGGGAAGAAGTTGCATTTATAGACATTGTGACAGGGAAAGCCAGTGAGTGCCATCACCTCTCTCTCTCTCTCTCTCTCTCTCTTTATATATATATATATATATATATATCTTTGTGCATTCCATATAAAACATCTTAATCATATTTAGACCTCCTGCATAGGTCCCCTCACTAGATTTCATGCTTCCTTAAGGGAGTGACACAGATAGACTGACCAGATTCCAGTTGATGAACTCACACTGATGGAGATCTGGGGACACAAACTTGTCTCGATAGGCTATCACCCTTTTGATAAAACCATCATAGAAAATATACTAGTGTATATCAGGTGCATACATATCTTCCTTTTTACGCTCTTGTCATAACTTGAAACAACTTCTGCATGAAATAGATATGTACTATTTAGAATTGAAAGACACACACTCTCTACCCCAATAGTATGAGTTTTCATATTCAACTTACAATTTATCAAAAATCTTAAAAGATGATTAAGGATGTATAAAAAGCCACATCGAAGCTTACCACGTTGTAAGCCAATTAAAATGTGAGAGAAAAAGAGAGAGGAGAGAGAATATAAATTAGAAGTGTGATATTCTGCATGTCTAAATGATGCTACTCCTGAAAGTCAAGGTTAACTAAATAACAACCCTGGTGCCAAGATTGAGATACTGTCTTATGTGTTGTTGGTCAAGGAGGCCCCAGAGCCTGCCCCCTAAACAATACAGGTTCTTGTCACTTTTCTTGATTGCCCACCCAAGCTAGTTGCTAAGACCTTATTGCTGAGGACACCACATCTCTTAGTTGCAAAGTATAGAGAAGTCCAGCTGGAACTGAGTTGGGAGCTTCCTTCCTGGTGGCTAGCTGTCATAATGCAGAAAGGTGCTATAAAAATGCTGCAAGAGAAAAGATATCCGTGGTCCATCCCAGGTGTGAACTATATGATCTACAATACCAACCTGCCAGGTGAGATGTGCCCACTGGGACAGTAGTAGCATTACTATTAGGGGGGTAACCAACTACTCTCTGATTGGATTTGAGACCCACTCCCCAAGAGGGAATTCATATACTTTAGGCCCATAAAAAACCATAGCTGAGGAGGTGTCAGGCCCTAGGTGTGAACTTAACATTGCTGCTTAGTTAAACTGGCATATGTCAAGTTCCTTCTAAGTATTTACATTCGTTGACATAGATAAATGCTACTCCCAGTTTTAATCAGATATGCCCCTCTTTGCAATGAACACCTGGGAATTCAGAGATGAATGGATGCTCCAGGTGCTGAGAATAAGTGATGACTGAGTGCTCAGCCCTAAACAGGACATTTATACCACCCCCTCCAAAGCTCAGGAAACCTCATGGAAGAGGCACAGAAAGAATTAAGAGCTGGAAGACAGGGAGAAGTTCGGGGAAATGCTGTCTTCTGGGAATGGCACAGACAATGCAATCATGACTTCATAGCAGCTGTGGGTGTCTGCAGTGGACTAACCCATGCTTGACAATTGGACCTACCCTATTGTCAATAGTCAATCATGGATGGGAAGGAGTTTATGGGGACCCCATTTCCCCCTGATGAATTACTGGGAAGGGTAGCCATTGCCTTTAGTTGCATACGCACTGAGGAGTTCACCAGGCTCCAGTGGATAGCTCCTCAGTGGGTCACACAGATGGTTTTGATTAAATTCAGTGTGTTTAAAAAAGTCATGGAAGTGGAAAGGGGCCTTGTAGAAAGGGTGTGGGTAATAGAGGTGAGAAAGAGGTTAAAGGATGGCGTTAAAGGTAAATAGAATGCATGTTACTCATGTGTGAAATTGTCAAAGAGCAAACTTAATTAAAATAAATAAAATATGAAGGATGAACCTGAATCACAGAGCCATTCAAGATCCAACTGATCATTTTGGGAAGATGACTTTCAATATTTAATTAGTTTATATCCAATTATCTCTTATAAAAATATTCATTCTCATGGAGGCATATATGTAGCCAAATTACTTATAATCCTTCAAGAAATATTGTTCAAAGTTAGACACTCTTAAGTGCTGTATAGTTGAGAAGTCCTATACTATTGGAATTGTTTTTAAGACATTAAGATTTAAGATTTGCGTAATGATAGAATTCTCAGAATTTGGGTCATTTGTTACCCATTTTTTTTGGTCCTTGTACTAAATTACACCTAGAATTCCTTAATCTTCTTTCCTTCTGTTTGATTTATTTTTTTATTTTTTTTGCAAGGGAAGGTGGTGGTGTCATTGGATTGAACCTAGTGTCTTGTGTAAGCTAGGCAAGTACGCTACAACTGAGTTGTTATACTCCCCTGGGCAGAACTATTTCTTCAGTAAGCCATGGATTTTCTTTTCGGATAATACATTGCCACATCTTCATTCAGATATGATAGTTTTGGTGCCAATCTGAAATTTTACTATTATAACAAATACATGAAGTAATCAACTTATACACAGAAAAGGCATACAGTTTGAGGATTTAGTTGATGAGTTTCTTCACCCCTTTGCTTTGGAAGAGACAGTATGTCATGAGAAGAGTATGTGGTGGAACAAAGCCACTCATAGCGAGAGAGAGCAAGCGAGGGAGTGAGAGAGAGCAAGAGAGAGTGAGAGAATGAGAGAGTGCATGCTAGAGAGAGAGAGAGAGAGAGAGAGAGAGAGAGAGAGAGAACAGAAAGGGGATTGGAGTCTATATTAGTCACTTTTCTGTTGCTATGATAGAAACACTGACCCAAACAATGTATAGAAGGAAGAGTTTGTTTGACCTTATGCTTCCAGGGAAATTACAGTCCATCATGGCAGGGAGGCATGGTGGCTGGAGGTGGCTGGAGCAGGAGCAGCAGAAGTGAAGCTCTCACATCATCACGCAGGCACAGGAAGCAAGAGAGCGACTGGAGATCTGGCAAGGCTTAAGAATTCTCTAAGCCCACCTCCAGTGACGTGCTTCCTCCAGGATAGCCACACTTTCTCAAACCTCCCAAAACAGAGCCATCATCTGGGGACAAAATGTCCAAATACTTGGAGCCTATGCGGGACATTTTCATTTAAACCATCACACAGTCCCATCATCCCCTTCAGGAAAATGACTTCAATGACCTAAATGACCGTAACCTAAAGCCTCCTACTAGGCACCACCTCTTGAAAGTTACACTAATTTGAGTTAACTCTACTGTGAGGACCAAGAGTTTAACACATGGGCCTTTGTGGGTTACTCAAGACCTAACTACTGCAGTCTTGTATGAAGGAATATACCTTGACTAAATTCTCTTCTTATTCTCTTAGGAACAAAGAAACATTAGGATAAAACCTTATCCTTCACTTACTTGACTACAAAGACTATTTATACAATCTGACCTTTCTTAATGTCAGTTAATTTGAAATTAAACATTCTCCTTTGGAATTTTGAAGCCCAAATATGGAAAACAAAATATATGGAATGTTTCTGGATTGATACAGACAATGCTTTTCTCTGCATCTATTTAAAAATGGCCCCAGACTCTGGTGTTCTATAGGTCGTGACATATAAGACGAGCTTAAGGGAAGTGATGGGGCCAGGAGTCTCTGAAAACCTAAACTTAACTACATATAACTTCACTTGAATAAAAGTTTCTAATTAAAAATGGTTTTAGAATCATGGAGCTGGAAAGTACTTTCCTGTCTGTTACTCTTCAGAGAGCTATATAGGAAGACCACCATTTTAGCGGGGCATGGTGGCCCAGGCCTATAATCTCAACTCCTCAGGAAACTGAAGCAGGAAGATGACAAGTTCAAGGCCTGCCAGGGCAACTTTGTGAGCCCTGTCTCAAAAGTAAAATGAAGCCTGGGAATAGTGATAGAGCATTTGCCATGTATGAAAAAGACTGTAAGTTGACACTAGACTTTTGGTCCTATAAAATTGTTCATATCATTAGTTTGTATTTTTTTGTTTGTTTGTTTTGGTTTGTTTGTTCAGCTTAATCATAAGGAAGAGTCAGATTAGTCTCACTATATCCCAGGCAAGACACTCATTGCTTCCTTTGACATGCACAGTATCCCTCCATGATGATTTATTACAGAATTTCACTCTTGAACTAGGAAACTTGGGTCTTCCTAAGAAATTGACTTTACTTAATTTCATGGACAATATTCATCTCAGAACTATTAATTAGCCATTAGGAAGGTCTTGAATATGAATTTCTCCCTTGGAAACTAATTAGATGCGATTTTGTGAGGTTGGATTACATGTGACTTTGTATAAAATTCTTTCATGTATTAATTGTGTGCCTCCATATTTTGATCTACTTCTATGATGATTGCATATATTATTTGACTTTAAGTCTATTTTGAATAAAATGAACTTACCAGACTGGATTCCCTGTTGCAGGGGATAGAAAGTCCAATCCAACATGCCTTAAACAAAGTTCACTCTATTGTACAACAACAAAAAACAAAACCAGGATAGAGTTGACTTCAAATATTGCTTGATCAAATGTTCAAAGACTCAAAGCCCCTTCCCACTTTCTCTTTTTCAATTCAGTTTTCTGCTGTATTGGTTCTTGTTTTTAAAATATTTATTTATTATTTTTATTTTATTTTATGTGTATGAGTATATTGCCTGCATGTAAGTAAGTGTACCCCTCTTGTGGAATGCCTGTGGAAGCCAGAGGAAGGAGTTGGATCCCCTGGAACTGGAGTTACGGATGATTGTTAGCTTCCGTGTGGGTGCTGGGAACCAAACCTAGATCTTCCACAAGAGCAGCTGGTGCTCTTAACTTCTGAGCCATCTCTCCAGACCTGCTGTGTTGGTTCTTCTCAGACAAGCTATCCCTTTCTGCAATAATGATAAGATGCCTGTAATAATGATAGGTTAGATGGTTAGTTTTTCTGAAAGTGTCAGCTGATATATATGTCTCATTCAGGCTGACTCTTCTGGTTAATATCTTAGCATATGGCAGGGAATGTGCTGTTTCTTAGGTCTATACTTTCACCATAAGATAATGTTGCAACATATGGAGACACATGAAGGCTGAGAGTGCAGAAGTGTTGTTGTCCCAAATCCAAAGCAGGACACATTTACTATAGGAAGAGAAGTGATTGCAGGACCAAAAACAAAGAAAAAAAACCCATTTGTTAAGAGATAAAAATGTAAAGCTAGTGAGTTATTGCTCTGTACCAAAAGAATTTTTTTTCCAGTATTTCACATGAAATGATAGTGTGTAAACAAGGATAATGAAGCAACATGTTTGGCTTCTGAACAAACATAAAGTTATTTATACATTCAAATGAGAATAGCATTTCAAGGTTTTTACCTTGGGGGATCTAAACAGATAATGGTAATAACTAGCACTAATTAAATGCCGGCTCTTCGAGGAACTTTAGGAATGTATCTTAGAGAAAACAGCATTACATAAGTGCTCACCAAAAATTCTTCTCAGAAATAGTTTTTCTGAGCATAACAAGAATGTCCTTGGGAGTAAGAATAAGAGTGTGAACTGATTTTCAAAAGAAAAACAGCAGAATTTTTGGTGGTTGGGGCAATGAGGGAGATAGGAGGAAGATGTGGGCGCGAAAGGGAACTTCTTTAAGTGAGAATGTTAGTTAGGCTCAGAAAACAATTCCCACCATTGTCAGTATTTATTTTAAAGTATATTAGTGTTCCATTAACGTCTACTAGGCACGAAGACCTTGTGTGAGTCATGGCACTTAGGGAAAATAATAAAGGGTGTGTGCTTCCTGTGAGATAGAGAAAAAGGAGGATGCAGAAGGCAGGGCATGGCTGAGATCAAGAATTTGGTAGAAATAAGAACACAAAAGAGATGGCCAAGAAATTGAGACTGAAATCAACTAAGATGATTGAACTTCCCACTGGTCATAGAATGAAGGTAAACTAAGGATCCCAGCTGATATCTGGATTGGAAATATGTCATTGATAATTTCCCAAAAAATCTTAAATTAGTGTCCTTAATTGCTGGTGAGGGAACTCAGATTCTAAGACATCAAGTGACTTGCCAAAGGTCATACAGCTTATAAAATGGCATGCATAGAATGTAATCCTCTGATTATTTAAAAATTATTTATTTTTATTTTGAGTTGATAGGTAATATGTGCACTTTTGTATTTATGAGGCATGGCATTATAATTTGATGCATGTATGTAATCTGTGATGATCAAATCAGGGCCATTAGCATTTCTATTCTCTCAAGTCTTATCATTTCTATGTGGTAGGAACCTTCAAAATTTTCTAAACTTTATATATTTTAGACACTAGCTCTGACTCTAAGTACCTGCTTTTACTTTCATTTATGCTATACTTCTTATTTTCTCTTTGTTCAAAAACTGTTTTGTGTGTTGGCTGTTTATACTGGAGTTATAATATTTGATGATTATAATAAAATGCATAACTTCCACTGGACTGAAACACATATTGTTTTAAAATTATTTATTTAATAACCACATACTTATAAGAAGCATTTCATTACAACAGCATTGACATATTCAATAACAATTTCCTGAGCTAGTGTCTAAA
>NW_008341879.1:1547466-1547904 GCF_000622305.1 Nannospalax galili | reverse complement strand
TACTCTTAAGGTCGTTTGAGGATCTGTTCCTCAGAGGTCACATGGGCTTGTAAGGAGCTCCTGGCTCCTTTCTTTTACCAGTTCCGCCTATGTGAAGATAAGAAAAAGGTCCTGCTCCACCATGGTTGGCTTTGCTTGGAAGCATATAGGAAATGATTCCTCTGTGTTGACCCTCCTCTTTGTAGAGTGGACACTGGTTCAAGTCCATCTGGTGGGTTCTCCTCAGCCTCCTTGATCAAGGGGACAGGTGACCCACCACCATTAAAGGACATTTTGAGACATGCTCATAGTCCCCTGGAACTAATCGACCTAGGAGGGCAAGAAGCAAAAAGTGTCCTTTATGTCCCTCTGACCAAATTATTATAGGCCTCAAAGTATGTCTGTTAACCATCCAAGAAGGTTAGTTCCACTAGTGTGGTGCTTTAAATTTTTTTTTAA
>NW_008341879.1:1546048-1547261 GCF_000622305.1 Nannospalax galili | reverse complement strand
TTTTAACCTTTAAAAAAGATCTCCATTTCATTATTAAAATACAGAATTTCAAACAGAAAACTTCATTTTTAATGCAATTGACATTAAGATGCTTGCACGTGTGTTTCTAATCTCTATCTATCATCACTTACTTTCTAAGATCCTTGGCACCTGAGCATGAATGTAAAGTCATCAGGTAGATTTCAATGGTAATGTTTTGCACATCTACTAATTATTAAGGAGCAAATTTTTATGCTTTGAAGAATTATTTTTTTAACCATTATATTTAAAAAAATTTTTAATAACTACATGATTAGAAGTTTTTCATTACAGCTTTAACATATTCAGTAACACACTCTGGAGCAAGGATACATCTCTTTCAAAGGTGGCTATATATATTTTAGGTTCACAGTTGAATTAATACAGTTATACAATATGGAATTCAGTATAAGCCCTGTAAGACATTGTTTCTTACAGACAGACTCATTGTTTTTGCTAATAACACTGAGATGTTGGTACATATGTCTCTCATCTGTATGCTACTAACACTGAGATGTTGGTGCTTGCATCTCTAATCTGTGTGTATCTGATTATTACTAGTCATAATCGCTTGCACTTGGATTGTTGGTGCCTGTGTATGTCTATAAAGTCATCGGGTAGATTTCAATGGTATTGTTTATCACCTCTACTAATTAGCATGATGTAAATTTCCATGCTTCCTCGTCAAATATAATACATTTTTAAAAAATTTGTTGGTTTGTGTGTGTGTGTGTGTGTGTGTGTGTGTATTACACAGAACATCCCAAACCATCTCATTCGATTATACACCCACTTCCCAGATAGCACCCTCCCATAGCCTCCCTCCCCCCCCTCTAGAATCCTTATACTCTGATATCCCTGCTACTCTCTGCTGTGTTGTTGACAACCCCAGGCATTCTGCACTACTTGCCCTTCTGGTCAATCTAGTCAGCGTATCTAGAGGTCTTTGTTTTAGGAGGGTCAGCTGTTCCTCATCTAGCAGTAATCAGTTGTCAATATTCCTTTAGATAAGATTGGGGTCTGCTGTTCATTTTCCCCATTCTATGCTGGGTTACTATCTGGGAGTCCCTTTACCTATGCATATGGACTCTTAAGAAATTAAATTGGCCCCTTTAATCTTTGATTATGCTTTCCTTTTGGGTGTTTAAGGACATACAGTTGGCCCAGATAAACCAATTTATTTTTACTCTTAAGG
>NW_008341879.1:1544682-1545929 GCF_000622305.1 Nannospalax galili | reverse complement strand
GCAGGGGACCCACCACCACTATAGGACATTTTGAGACATGCTCATAGTCCCCTGGAACTAGTCGACCTAGGAAGGCAAGGAGCAAAGACTGTCCTTTATGTCCTCTGACCAAATTATTATATGCCTCAAAGTATGTCTGTTAAACATCCAAGAAGGTTAGCTCCACCAGTCTGGTACTTTTAATTGCTGTGTTTCATGTAGATAAATCTTGGGGAAAGACCAGTTGTTCTCAGATAAACCTTACCTAGACATGTATTTCTTGATCTGCTATGTATGTCAGTAGGTTGTAGGAGTAATATGGTTCCCTTTGGTTTTCAAAACTAGCTAGGTATTGTTTATCTCTTGCATTTTGTCACTATGGAAGCACAAAAGACCTTGGATAATCAAAATAACCCTGAGCACTAAGAACAATGCTGGGGGGATTACTACACCAGATTTTAAGCTGTTTTACAGAGCTATATTCATTCATGTTGTGTTGTATTGTCCTTTTCATTTAGTTCCAGGAATACATTTATTTCTTTCTTAATTTCTTAATTTCTCTTTTGGCTCATTCATCATTCACGAGTGTGTTGTTGAATCTCCATGTATTCATGTGGTGATTAGGGCTTCTTCTGGTATTGATTGTAAGCTTTATTGCATTGTGGTCTGAGAGAATGCATAGAATTCTTTCAATCTTTTTGTATTTGTTGAGGTTTGTTTTGTGCTCCTGTATATGGTTGATTTTGGAGAAGGTTCCATGGAGTGCTGCGTAGAAAGTATATCCTTTGTTGCTTGGGTGGAATACTTGGTAGATGTCTGATAAGTCCATTTGATATGTGGTATTGTTTAATCAAGATGTCTCTTTGTTAACTCTCTTCCTTATTGACCTATCTAATGGAGACACTGGGGTATTGAAGTCCCCTACTATTAATAAGCTGTTATTATTCTGGGTCTTAATGTCCTGTAGTATTGTTTTTATGATGTTGGGTGCACCAGAGTTTGGTGAATATATGTTCATGATTGTAATATCCTCTTGGCTTATTGTTCCTTTGATCAGAATGAAGTGGCCCTCTTACCTCTTCTGATTAATTTTAGTTTAAAGTTTATTTTGTCAGATATTAGAATTGCAATGCCTGCTTTTTTCTTAGTACCATTCTCTTGGTATATTTTTTCCATCCTTTCACCTTAAGATAGTGCCTTGTCCTTGAAAGTGAGATGAGTTTCTTGCTGACAACAAAAAGATGGGTTTTGTTTCTTAATCCATTCAC
>NW_008341879.1:1544298-1544412 GCF_000622305.1 Nannospalax galili | reverse complement strand
GCTGGGTATAGTAATCTGGGTTGGCATCTGTGGTCATTTAAAACTGTGAATGCTTTGGTCTCAGTTCTTCTGGCTTTTATGGTTTGCACTGAAAAGACAGCTGTGATCCTAATT
>NW_008341879.1:1530274-1544166 GCF_000622305.1 Nannospalax galili | reverse complement strand
TCTTTGGTGTTCTGTATGCTTCTTGTATTTGTATGGGCATGTCTTTCTTTAAGTTTGGGAAATTTTCTTCCCCAATTCTGTTGAAGATCTGGTCCATGCCATTATCTTGGGATTCTTCTCCTTCCTGTATGCCTTTGATTTGTAAGTTTGATCTTTTTATGGTGTCACACAATTCCTGCATATTCCATTCTTGTGATTTCTTAAATTTTTCATAATTTTTGCTTGAGTGGTCTAGTTCATCTACTTTATCTTCCAGTCTTGATTCTCTCTTTTCCATTTCATTATCCTATTGGTGAGGCTTTCTCCTGTCATTTCTAATTGGCTTACTGAGTGTTTCACTTCCTTCTTCATTTCAGCCTGAGTGTTCTTCAGTATTTCTAACTCTTTTCTGAATTCATTCAGAAGTTTATCCCTATCTTCCTTCAGCTCTATGATTACCTTGTTTGTGTGTTCTTTAAATTCTCCGAATTCTTTTATCATGTTTATAATTGTTCTTTTTAGTTCCATGTCCTGCATTATTTCTAGGGTGTTCTCACTGTACTCCTCTGGAGGACTATTGGTATTTGGTGGGGTTATGTTATTTTGGTTTTTCGTGTTATTTTTTCTCTGTGATTTTGACATGTGAATTTCTTTTGTAGTTTCTTATTCTTATGTGAGACTCAAGCCTTCAAGTTTAGGTGTGCTTCTTTTTGTGACCTTTATGTGTCTTTGTGGTTTACTTTTTGGGCATGAAAAGTTGGTTCCTCTGAGCTTCTGGTTCTTTCTTTTGATTTTGTATTGGATGGCCAGATTGCTTTTGTCTTCAGGAGTTCCCACAGAGGCCCAAGTCAGATGAAGATCAGGTGCTCTTAGGCTTTCTCCTAAGGTGTGGATCCCTCCAGAAAGATTTTGGCCTCAGGAATTTGGGGGTTGGACTGGACTGGGAGCTGGGCCCAGGAAAGATGCTGGTCTAGGGAAGCTGGTGGCCATGCCACCCAGAGATGAAAAGGAAGATGGGGGTGCTAAGCGGCCCCAACGGCTTCTGGGGACTGCACTGAGGAGCTGGATTGGTTTGGATGCAAAGGATTAGGAAGAGGAAAGGTCCGCCCCAGCATCCTGGAAAGAGGCTGGAGGGTAGTGCAGGCCTGGGGAAGTAGGGGGTGGTGAGGGTCGGACCAGACCCAGAGTGCTCATGGGGACCCGAGAAGGAACTGAGTTGGTCTGGATGCAAAGGATCAGGGAGCAGTGGTGGTTCCCCAGGTGTCCGGGCGCCAAGACAAGGAATAGGACAGGACCCAGGCTGGAGGAGAGACGGGTTGGGGAGATGGGAGGGTGAATGAGGCTGGGGGAGTCAAGGCACAGAGGGTGTGATGGACTTACCAATGGACTTATCCTGTGGAGAGAGAGGCCTGCAGATCAGAGAGAGCTGAAACACGTATTTTAATGGTCAGTTATATTTTCATCCTAAAGGAAGATCAATCTATGAATTAGATAGATACTTGGTGAACATAAATTCATGATAAGAAAGTCAGGTACAGTAGCACATGCCTGTAATCAATAGGTTAAGACTGGAAGATATTGAATTTGAGGCTGGTACATTAGTTACTTTCCTGTTACTGAGATAAAATGACTAAAAAAGCCAAACTTAGAGAAGAAAAGGTTTTATTTTGGCTTACAGTTCCTGAAGGGTAGCATTATCATGGTGGGAAGGCATGACAACAGGCAGGGATAGCATGATGCCTGGGGTAGGAAGCTGGCTGGTTATGTCCACAGACAGGAAGCAGAGTGAAGGAAAGTGGGGCCAGCCTATGTACGAGTAATGATATACTTCCTCCCACAAATCTATCTCTTCAAGGTTCCAAAATCTTCCCAAACAATGTCACCAAATGGAAACCAAGTACATGTTCTAACACCTGAGCCTATGGGGGACATTTCTCATTGAAGCCACCACATCCAGGCTACTGCATAGTGAGTATGCAGTTAGCTTGAGCTACATAATGATGTCTTGCCTCAAATGAAAATCGTAAGAGAAATTAGATAAGTATTTATTTTTTGCTAGATTAGATAGCCTTGATACCCTTTATACTGACAGATAGACTCATTCATAGAATTAGAAATATTCAGTCAATTCATTTATATTACTCTGTATCCATCTACTCATTAGGAATGATTCTGCTTAAAAGGTGATTTTTAAGAAAAAAATTTAAATTATGATTCAAATATACAAACACACACATATATATATAAATGGAAAATTGAACAGATGTTAAAGAATTATGTGACTCATTCAATGAAGCAAGTAGGCAACAGCCTTCTTCAATAATTGTTAAAATGTCTGAAATGAGAAGTAACAAAATGCCAAGTATTTGAACAAAGGAATTTCAAGTAGAGGTAAAACATTTTTTCTATAACGAAGGAAGGAAATGAATGCACGGTCTACTGGACAAAACATAGCTTGCTATATTATCAATTTACAAAGAGATGTAAAATAGCTCAAAGTATATGATAACTGAAAAGATATGGATAATGTTCTTAATCATCTCCATATCCCTGTCCCCACCGTGCCCTCCCACAGTCCCCCTCCACTGCAACTCCTATACTCTGTCATCAGTATTAAGGTCCAATGTGTCAAGTCAGTGTCCCCAGACGATTCCCGGTGCAAGTCCATCCACTGAGGTCTAGTCAGCTCTGGTAGTTTACTGTGGGACAAGTGGTCTTCAATGTCACATCACGAGATGAGATGAGACATTGTTGAAGCCCGGGTATGAGGGTCATGTGAGTTTCACTGGGTTTGAGGACAGCAATACCTTTGGCAAGATGAGATTATTTTCAATAAGCATTATGACCATTTTGATTCAAAACACATTTCATGCTGAATGGTTAAGAATATACCACTGTAAAAGATGTACATTCAGAGTATATTTTGAGTATTAATAAATAAATGCATGGCCCTATAATGTTACTACTTTGAAGTAGCTAAAAAAATAAATATTGGTAAAAGTCATTCAAATTACTGTAATGCAGTATATTCTTTTCATGTGTTTTCATTTCCTCATTTATAGCATACAGGGGTCTATGGAGTGTTTGTAGTAAAAATTGAATTAAGCATCATTTTCAAATTATTATTTGCCACAAAAATCCCCTCTTGTTACATGGTATCATTACATGAGTAGAATCTATCATATTTGAATGAGTATATTAAAAGGAATCATAATAAAAAGAAGCACTTCCTCAGATCCTCCTTATAATTTTAAAACAAAGCTCTAACATAGGCCATTGACCCACTGTTGTAAAAGTTGCTTGAGGACTCAGGGGATGCAGTTCCTAGAATTGACTATAAATGTTTCTGAAATCCATTGGCTCTGTCACACATGAGGTTCTTTGGGGTCTTCTGAGGGTACATGTGATAAATTCCATTGTTTAGTGAATTCTCAAATGTGTTTATGAGGTTGAAAATGATGCATGCTGATATTAAATCCTCTATAACAAGGTACCAATCTCTTACCAGAATGCACCACAACGTTATGCAGTATGACAGGCATTTGTATTCCTCTGTGCCAATGAGTTTCCAAACCTGGGTCACTCAAGAATAACATTTGCCTCTTTGCAGATTTATTTTGTACAATAGAATGATTTTTTATCATTGCAGTGAAATTAAGTACATTATATTTCCCATTCTTTATCTAAACATCTTGAACTGTAGTTTTAGCATCTTGATATCATTAATCACCCAAGATTTTTCTTTTCTTTGATCCACTGTTCTTGATTTCTGACACACGCTTAGGCTTCACGTTCTTACATCAATGTTCCTGGCTATAAGGAAGGGGCAGGAGTATTGTGTCTTCTTATGAGGTACCAACACTATATTTAAGAATGGAAGACTTCTAGCTCATTGGACACAATAGGATCAAGTGCCTACTATTGGTTTGTTCAGGCCGTTGTAGAACAGAGGCAGGCTGCTCTTCTGAAAGACTATAGGATCTTGGCTGCTACCAGAATATAAAGTTCAGGGCTCTTGTAATGGGAAGAGTTGGGAAAGATGATGGTGTTTGTGGGCTAGTTTGATACATGTGCTATAGAGCTGATGCAGGTATATGAGGGAAGAGTCAAGGGGAACACAAGCTGTAGGAAGCTTTTTTCCCCCAAAGCATAGAGGTAATATTCAGTATGGAGGGATAATAGAGAGGCAGTAAGTGGAATTACAAAGCTATTAGGAGAAGCTTAGACATAAGGGTGCAAAAAGGAGTATATTAGACTGTGGCAATAGGAATCAGGGAGAGGCAGCAATTCCATCTTTTGAAGAAATAAGTGATAGTACCTCATGAGGAAATCAATAAAAAGATTTGGAAAAGATAATGAAAAAGGTCTCTAAAGTCCTTACCGAGGGGCTGGCAGAAAAGCACTTCTACCTTCAGCCATGTGCTAGTTAAGAGGGAGAGAAGGTTCTGGAGAATGAATTGACTCCAAGATTAAAACACAGCATTTTAGACACTGAGGGACTTAAGTATCTATGCTAGATATTTCTGAGATCTGGAGAGGGATTCACCACACATGAGAAAAAGAGTGACTATTTATGCTTTTTCCATTGAAGGAGAAAAGAATTAACCTCTATATAGTGCTGGAGCAAATTTTCAGCACCTAATTATGTATCAAGAAGAGCTGGCCTTAGCAGGAGGAATATGGTGTTTCTTACTATGGTAGGATTTCAGGAAAAAGGCAAAGGAATTTAGAGAAACAAAACAAAACAAAACAAAACAAAAATCCCAGCATTAAGGATGTCTTCCTAGGACCTCACGCACACCCGCACGCACGCACGCACGCACGCACACACACACACACACACACAGAGGCTTTTATGTTTGCTTAAAAATGAAACCACTTAGGAGACAGTGCTGAAATAACTACAAACCTAGGGCAACTGAAGGAGACAAGTAAGGAGGAGGCAGAAAGACCCTGAGTGTGAGGTAAACAAGATGAACCAGAGTGGCCCATATCCACCCTCTGTTATCTTATTTAAGGATGTCCCCATCTACATTCAGAAAATTCACCAAATGATTTGGAGCTATCTACTTATATTGGCACAGTTCAAGGAGAAGGTGTGTAAAAAAGGCTTCTAGATGAGCGCTGTTATTTTTAGAAATAGAAAAGAAAACCCAACACACCCGGCACTGTAACCAGGCTTGATGAAACAAGACTAGGACGTGGGGGTGGGAGGTCGGGTGGGGTGGGGGCACCAGGCAGCAGCCTGGGTACAGCACAAGCAGCACTTTCACTGGCAGCATAAATTTGGTAAACTGCCTCTATACATCACTGGGAAGAAAATCCACACTAAAAGAAATGTTTTGATTTTAGGCATTTTTTAGAAGGTTATTTTAATTTAATTAATGAGAAATCATAGGTTAATTGCCTCCAGCTTTAATGCGAGACTATTATGCATGCAGGCATATTTTATTTATATCTCAACTGTTTGATGTACACAATCAATTCAAAAAAAGGATAATGATGAGGTGTTCTGTCCTGTGTGGAATAATAATTAGGGACTCCAGTACAGAATATTTTTATTAATTGTGCAGCTCAGTAAACATGTTTGACATAACACTGAGAACTGCACTCATCAAATTTTACCCAAAGCTTTCCTCTGCTCTCCCCCTTGGCTTTTTCCAGGTTGTATTGATTCTTTACCAAATCGACCCTTTTTTCCTAGTTAGGAGCCCCCCGAAGTTCTAACAGTTTGATTTAGAGATTTAGGGCCACCTGCTAAGTTAGTTGAATTATGAAATTCAGGAGATCATATTAGAAATCTGCCTGCTGTTTTCAGCAAGATTTAACTATCTGTGCTGGTCAGGAAAATGGGGATTCTGGCTTTCTTGTGGTAGTTGTTGCCTTTGGTGGCTTTTTTCCATAAAGAACATAAGCTACACCAATTTATAACATAGAATTATGCTACCGAAACTTCTGTGAGCTTTGAGTATCATACAATTTGTTGTCAGTTTCACAGGTGATCCCTGGTTCCCTAAATGATATTCTTTTCACTACTTTCTTCCTGTGAAACATAAACATCAATTTATTTTTGCCTAAAATATAAACTATTTTTCCAGAATCACTCAATCTGTTTTTACTACAGAGCTATTTCTTGGAGCTTTGGGCATTGGCCAATCATCAGGACATTCTTAGGAATGACTTGAAGCAAAAAAAAAAAACAATCTCTCAACACCCTAGTACATAAATTATTGAAAAGGCTGTCTCTACCTATTTTCTGTGGGTGATAAGCATGCCTAGAAATTTTCAGATTTTTTTTCCTTGAAATTCAATGTAGCTAGGAGTAAATCTCTACGTCTTGAGACATGCTGCCGTAGGAGTGTACTCTGACTCCTCTCCCTGGCACTTGCTTTTTCTGACAATAATTTTTCATATTTCTATCAACCCTTAAATCCATCACCTCATTCAGGTCTTTTCCTGTAGCTGATTTTTTCTCCGTTTCTCCTCTTCAAGCTTTCTGCATGGGATCTCAGCAGACACAGGATATCCTGGTTAAGCCAATTATTTCTAATTGCCACATGATGCGGAACTTCTGCCTGGGTCACCAATGCCTGGAAACGATTCTTTGGCCCCAGGTATGTTATACATGTGAGATTTATAGGGAACCATATTGTTCTACAAACCAAATGTGAACTTCACAATCCTTCACCCTACACCCAGCTTAAATGGAGCTGAGGTGAAAATGACTCCAGTATTACAGTCAAATGTTGTCACCATCTGGTGTGTGCTTGGTAGCCTGTGTAACATTAGCAGGTGGTCCTTGTATGTCTTTAAGTGACCAGACATCACAAAAGCCACTGCCACATTCAGTGTTAATTGGCATATTGGTTGTAACAATCCATAGAGAAGCCCGTTCTGAATAGACTTCCACGTATTATTCCTTGGTTCTCAGAGCTGTGTGTCAAGATTGATAAACATTTTCTCTTTGTTCTCATCCTTTGTCTTATTTCCTACATGAAAGCCTAAATCAATACAGTATTGGTGTAACCTATCAAATCAACCTGTAGAGACAGAAATGTACAATTTCTGGTAATTCTTAACTGAACTGAGAGACTCAACAAAGGCCTTCTTCAAAGAAATATCATAGAATTGGTAAAGACCAGTAGCCGATTTCTATTGCTCCTGAGGTGATGTCTTTGCACATAGCTTCAAGTATCAGGGTTTTAGAAATAAAAGAATCTTTTATAGTATAAGGTTTTCTTTAGACAAGTCCGACCTATAAGTGGTATCCACCAGCAGAACCAAGCTAAGAATTGTCACTCCATGTCAGTTCAGTTGCTGGTATTTTGACCTACACAATTGGTTATACTTTTGCTTGCCATAGATTTTACGGTTTTCATGATGCATCTATGTCTTCTAGCAAAATATTTCTAAACAATGAATTCTTGAGTACTGTACAAATTGCTCAAGTAAGCTTACATTGACTTGAATGATGTGGCTCCATTACATTGACTTTTTTTTTTAAATACTATTACTGCGTCTTCTAAAATAGCATGCATTTGAAGTTAAAATTATTTGTGAAGAATAGAGTTTTACTTGTATGAATTTTAATTATGATGATAGATGCTAATATACACACACACAGAAGTACTGACATTTGAAGCCAACTTTCAAAATGAGCATCACTCTTTTATCTTATTCTCATCACACAGATAGCCAGAAAACATATCAAAGAAATTTAAAAAATGTTCCAGATACAGAGGAAAACTTTCATGGGATATAAATTGGTTTAAAGTATTTATATCATGCAATTGTGTCTTTGTTCATGAAGCCTCCCTGGGCACTCTAGTCCTCCAATCACTTTTCTTTCTTGAGATTTCTCTAAGTGTCAAATAATTCTTCATGCTGCAAGGTAGTGTTCATTATTAAGTATTGAATTTTTTGTTTCATGTGTACATTTTTTGTCTTCATAATCAGACACTTGCAGTGAGTGTCTGTTATTTTGATTTCTCCAAGAAATAACATTGTACCAGGTTAGAAGGAGGAACCTATACAGACAACATTTTGTGAATATTAAATAAGCAACAGTAAAAGCTAGAAAAAGTTTGCTAAACAGGTAAAGTTTCTTTGGTCCATTTAAAAAAATAAAGGTGTTGAAAATAAGCCATTCGTACATTCAATGTCTTCAAGTTACTTATTTCTGTGTAAAAAGATGAGACCTTTATATAAATTGAACCATTGTAAGAAAAGTTAGACTGTCCAACTTTATGCATTCCATTGTGAGTTTCATAGTTCTGAATTAGAAGTGTTAACCAATTATGCATGCTGAATTAGCCACATTCCTCAATTAATGCTTATTTTTCTCTGTAGAATGTTTGTCTGTCACACAGATAATTCAAATTGATTCAGGGGTGTGTACAGATATGACATGATACTTTGTCAAATAGAGAAAAAGTTAATCAGGTTGTTGAGTAGTATACACTGCCATACAGGCTCCTAAAAAGTAGACTTTAAAAAGTACCTTAATGAAATATAAAGTCTTAGTCATTATTCCATGTGTGATATTTCAACATCTTTGACAATTAAGTACTCTATCATAAAAGGTCTATTTAGTGTCTATTAAGTAATCATAGAAATAAAGTATAATCTTTCAATACGAACAGAATGAATCACAGCTATCATGTGCTAGATAACTATATTAAACTAGAAGTTCAAATTGCTTTATTTGAATAATCAAATTAGGGAATTTCCCAGAAAAGCAGATTGGTACTCTGGAGGCAGGCAAAGGGGAATAACAGACTATGGTGTTTTAGCTTTATATTAATTCCCTTTCTCAAAAAGCCCAATCATGACCATAAGGAAACAAAGTCTTATAGGCCCCTGGGACCTTGCTCATATGAACTTACAGCAATGGTGACAACATGCACAAGACTTACACAAACTCAAGCAGACAAAACCCAGCATAGAACAGGGGAAATGGGCAGGAGGCCACAACTTTGGTGAAGAACTATTGGCAGTTGATCACTGCTAGGTGAGGGAGAGTTCATCTTTAAGGGAGCAGGCTAGGCAGGCTGAACAGGCTCCAGTGGATGAACTCACAGTGAGGTACATCTGGGTACACGAACTTGACTTGATAAGCTTTAACATATATGGCAAAATGCATGAACTCCTATGGGTAGAGTACAGACAGGGAAGGGGGTGCTAAATGTTATTAAGATGTATGAAATCCACAAAAATTAAATGAAAATATATTACATAAAGAAAACATTAAAGGAAAAAAGTCCAAGCTCCAGGGTTGGTTCTGCACTCTAGAGTGTTTGGCCAACACAAAATGGAGTTGATGGGGGGTGGGAGAGGGAGAACACAAAGGTGGGTGGGTCTGGAGGTGGGGCTAGATCTGGGAGGAGTTGGAGGCGAGGAGAATAAGATCAAAGTACATTGTATGAAACTCTCAAAAAAATAATAACAATAATCATAGCTGGTATATAGAGAACTGTTCAGACACATCCTTTTAGCTGTGTGACAGATCTTCAGAAGGGACGCCAGTCTCTTGGTTTATAGAACCACTTGTAAATTTGATAGCTTTTGCTAAATTGTCCCCCACAGACATTCTACTTACCTTCTATCTTAGCGTAGCCTTGTTCCCCATGTATTCTTCAGTAACAGCTCACTGTCAAAGTGGGAATTGCACCACTTATTTTTTACCATAAAAAGATTTTTCTGTCACTTTAAATTTGCTGTTTTGATGGTATATCTTTTATTGTGTTTGCTGCTCTTCTGAGTTATTTCTCTAAACCCTTTCCTCATTTTTCTATTAGATTGCTGGCTTTTTTGTATCGATTTGTTGTAATCATTTACATAAAAATTCATATTTTTATTTTTACTTTTTTGAGACAGTGTCTCATGTAGCCCATGTTGGTCTTAATTTGCTATGTAACTGAGGCTGGCCTTGAACTCCCAGTCTTCCTGCCTTTGCCTCCCTAGTGCTGAGATTAACAGGCATATGCCACCATATCTAACTTTCAAGATTTTAATCATTTCTCCAGTTTTTTGTTTATATTTTGGCTTAATTCCATGTTACATATAGTTTTACAATTGCTGAATTATTTTTTGCTTTTATAGGTTCTAATGATTCCTATTCTGAAGTGATAAAAAGCTTGAATTCTCTTATAGGTTCTTTTATAAAATTATTAAGGGGAGAGTGGAGAAGGAGGTGGTTCAAGAGAAAGGCTCTGAGTTGAATTGTCTTTCAGACAAGAGCTTTAATTAACACTACTGCAGACTGTATGGTAGCAGGGTGGGGGTAAGGGCAGACAGGTGCATCTGGAGTATTTCACCCTTGCCAGACAAAGCAAGATGTCTACTTTTAAAGGCTTTCAAGGGAAACAGAGGTCTTCTACTTCAAGGAAACAGACTGAGTTAATATGTGACCTATGTTATATGATGTAGGGGAATGGGACATAGGCTATACGACAGAGGTGACTCTCAGGGTAAGGGGATGGTATTTGGTTAATATATGACCTAGAAGGTGAAACCTTAGTCAGGCTGCCTTTGTTCCAGTGCTGAGGAATGGGTGTTGTGCTCCCGCCCCCCACAGCTGTCTTTGCTTAGGGCCAGGTTCTAGCACTTTTTTTGCTATTTTCTAGTTTTGTTTTTTGTTTTATTGGGTTGTGATCTATTTTGACTTTATTCTCTTTCAAGATATAAAGCATGAATCTGACTATTATTTTTGTCAGATCCTCTGGTTATGTCAACTCTATTTACTAGATAGTTCATTACTATCCAAAGAAGTTTTTAATACTACAGATTCCTAGGAACCTCCCCAGATATTATCTAGTACATCTTTTCGGACACCAGAAGAAAGCTCCAGCCTATTTAGATGTGCAGTCATATTTCTGAAGTCAGCAAGGAGCCTTAGTCTGGAAGTGAAGGTAAAACCTACTTCTTGTAATGAACAGTTATCTAAATGGATGGCTGGAAACCATCTCACAACTGTTTGTGAGAAAACAGTTGTTCCCCAGAAATAATTTAATAATATTTGTGCCTGGATTCATTTTTAGTGATAAGACATAGTATCAACAAATTTATACAACTGACTATTCTCTCCTTTGGGCTTCTCATAGGAGATATTTTGATTTAAAGTTTTTAAACAAAGCTATGAGAGCTAGCCTTCAGGGGAGGTGGCTTCCAGATCAGTTCTAGCTCCATTGTTTTATATCCTGTGTCCAAAATATGTTCTGTCTTCAGCAGTAGAGTTTATCTTCCAAGTTCTGGGAGGCCATCATGGGCTGTTGCAATAGCCTGTGTAATTTTGGGAGTATTTTGGACCACCCTGGCCAACAACTCAAAGGAAGGTTTCTCCTATCTTGCACTGTTTCTTGCTAGGCATTATTGATCTCTCATCAATCTCTCTCTGTCTAACCCTTACACCATGACTTCCGCATTTAAAGTGTCCCCATTTTCCTCATTTCTCCCTTGATAATACCAGTCTCCTATGGTCCCATCTCTCTTTAGCTCCTTCTTTCCCTTTATCCCCAAAGTTCCTTGTATAACCCTACTTCCCCCTCCCATTTAAATACCCCCATTTTATCTATTTCTCCCTTAGTAACACCTGTCTCATTCTGTTCTTCACTCTCGGGTTCCTTCTTTCCCTTTATCTCCCTAGTTCCTTTCATTATCCTGGTTCCTGCAGTCATGTCAGGATACATACTTACATATAAGGATTTGGTGATAGGATCCACAAATGAGGGAGAACATACATTGTTTTCTTGAGACCGTGTTACTTTACTAAGTATAACAGTTTCTAGTTCTGTCCATTTATCTGCAGATTTCATCTTTCTTTTTTTTTCCACTTTTTTACTGAGCTTTTAAAATTTCATACATTACCTACTCAAATCCAGACCCCCTCCCCCATCCATGCCTCCTCCTATCCCCCCACCAAACACTATGCACTCTGCCATACATGCTGAGTCCTTTTCATTCAAGTGTTTGTACCCAAAGGTCCTTCAGTGTAAATATACCCACTGGAATCTAGTCAGTCCATCTAGTAGTCGTACATAAATCATACTCTCCTTCACTCATCAGCAATCATTTTCAAATGGCTCTCAATCTAGCGGTGGCCTGCCACCTATTTCTTACCTTCCTTTTGGGCCCTTGTTTAATTGAACCAATATGGGTCCCATGCTCAATGCCACTGTTGCCACAGGCTCACATGAGCAAGCCTCTAATGGCCTGGAGGCCTCCATTTCCCTCCTCCTCTTCCACAATGGTCCCTGAGCCATGGGTGGGTGAAGTTCCATATAGGAGTCCCATCCTACATTCTACAGTCTCTTATTCTTCAAAAGTTGGTCAGTTGTGGCCTTCTGTGTGCATTGAATGCTGATGTACATGGAAGCCTCACTGGTGAGAGCTGAGGGGTACATTAGCCCTCTCTCTATCCCTTATTCCTCTATGTTCCATGAGCCTTAGTTGCACAGATTTGACTATCTTGTTTAACTTTTCAAGGAATTAGCTTTTAGATTCATTAATTTTTTTTGTATTGTTTTCATTGTTTCTATTTCATTAATTTCTGCTCTGAGTTTTGTTATTTCTTCTCATCTACTAGGTTTGAGGATGGCTTGTTCTTGCCTTTCCTGAGTCTTGAGTTGTACTGTCAAGTTGTTTACATGTGCTCTTTCTGATTTTTTAATGTAGGCACTAAGAGCTATAAACTTCCTCTTAGGACTGCTTTTAGGGTGTCCCAGAGGTTTTGTTGTGTTGTCTTCTTGTTTTCATTTTGTTCCAGGAATACTTTTATTTCTTAGTTGACCCATTCATGATTCAGGAGTGTGTTGTTTAATCTCCATGAGTTTGTGTATTTGCTGGAGTTTCTTTGGGTCTTGACTATAATAAGCTTTATTGCAATGTGGCCTGATAGAAGACATGGAATCAGTTCAATTTTTTTGTATTTGTTGAGATTTGTTTTGTGCCCCAGAATGTGGTCAGTTTTAGAATAACTTGCATGATTGGCTGAGTAGAAAGTGTATTCTTTGGTGGTTGGGTAGAATATTCTGTATATATCTGTTAGGTTCATTTCATGTAGTATGTCATCTAATTCAGCTGTCTCTCTGTTTATTTTTTGTCCATTTGATCTATCTATTGAAGACAGTGGCGTATTAAAGTCACCCACTATCACTGAGTTGGTGTCAATTTGTTTCATAGTCATGGACTACTGAGTTTATGAAATTGGGTGCTCCAGACTTTGGTACATAAATATGCATGGTTGTAGTATCTTTTTGGTCAATTGTTCCTTTGATTAGAATGAAGTAACCCTCCTTATCTCTTTTCTTGAGTTTTAATTTGAAGTCTATTGTCAGATATTGAAATTGTGACACCTGCTTGCTTCTCAGGGCCATTTGCTTGGAATATTATTTTCCATTCTTTTACCCCATGTGATAGTGTCTATCCTTGAAAGTGAGATGAGTTTCTTGAATACAACAAAAAGATGGGTTTTCTTTCTTGATCTGTTACACCAGCCTGTGTCTTTTGACAGGGGAGTTGAGGTCATTGATATTTAGTGTCATTGTTGAAAGGCATGTATTGTATACTGTCATTTTAATTTCTTTGTGTTTGTGGCCCTATTTTGTGTTTCCATTGAGGTCCCTTTATTTTCTTTCTGTAGTCTCTTGGGCATACTTATTTCTTTCTTCAGTCCTTTGTGTTGCTTCAAGTATTCTCTGTAGTGCTGGTTTGAAAGACATGAATTCTTTCAGCCTATTTGTGTCATAGAAAATTTTCTATTCCCCTTCAACCTTCATAGATAGTTTTTCTGGATAAAGTATTCAGGGTTGGCATCTGTGGCTGTTTAGAACTGGGGATACTTTGTTCCATGCTCTTCTGGCTTTCATAGTTTGCATTGAAAAGTCAGCTGTAATTCTTTATATGTAACTTCTTTT
>NW_008341879.1:1512774-1530263 GCF_000622305.1 Nannospalax galili | reverse complement strand
GCTTTCAATATCTTTGTTTTGTACATTTAGTGTTTTGACTATTATATGATGTGGAGAGGTCCTTTTATGGTCTTGTCTATTTGGTGTTCTGTAAGCCTCTTGTCTCTGTATATGGGAATGTCTTTTCTTAATTTAGGGAAGTTTTCTTCTATAATCCTATTGAAGATCTGTTGGATATCATTGGTTTGATTTTCTTCTCTTTCCTGTATGCCTATAATATGTAGATTTGGTCATTTCATGTTGTCCCACATTTCCTGAGTATTCTATTCCTGTGTTTTTTTGAATTTTGCATAGTCTTTGCTTAAGGAGTCCAGATCTTCAACTTTATCCTTCAGTCTTGAGATTCTGATTTTCCATTTCATTCATTCTGTTTGTGAGACTTTCTCCTGTTTTTTTTAATAGGTTTATTGAGTTTTTCAGTCCCATATTCATTTCCATTTGGGTTTTCTTCACTATTTCTATCTCTTTAGTGAATTCACTTTTCAAGTTATAAATTGTTTTTAATATTTCATTAAGTCACATATTTGTATATTTTTGAGCTTCTGTCAAAAGTTTATGCCATTTCTCTTTGAGTTGTTTGTCTCTTCTTGAAGTTCTTTGATCATGTTTATGATTGTTCTTTTTAAATTCTGCATCCTGGAGTTCTACATCATGGTTCTCAATGATGTGTCCTCGTGGGTTTTGTTGGTGACATATTTTCTTGTTTTTTTCATATTGTTTGTGTTTTTGTATTGCCATTTGGTCATATGGATACTCTTTGTTGGTTATGTGTTTGGCAGGAACTTCTAGTCTGTTTTTGTTTAGTTTAATTTTGGTTCTGTTAATATTATTTATGTAGCTTAGTTACTTTTTTTTAGGTATGGAAGACAAATTGGTGGGTATTTTAAGTTCTTGCTGAGTAGTAGCTTGTCAGAGTCCTGACTGGCAGGTCTATCTGCCTGATCAGGACACTGGGAATTTGGTGGTTAGGGGACCACATGGGAGGACAGCCAGGGAAGAAGGCTGGTCTCAGATATGCAAAGGCAAGTTGGGGATGAGGGCAGGCTGTGAGGTCTCTACAGAAGTAGACTGAAGAATTGGGTTGATCTGGGTGCAAAGAATCAGGAAGCAGTGGGAGGATCTGGGTCAAGAGATAGTCCAGAGGTCTGGGGTGCCAAAGTAAGTAGAGAACTTGTGCCCAAGGCTAATGGAAAATGGGATGTAGGAACAGAGAGACTGAATAAGATTGTGAAGCCAAGATACAGTGGGCAGGTTTAAACTTACCAGGGAAGGAGGCTGGCCTCAGGAATCCCAGGCTGATTGGGGGTGGGGACTGCCAGAGAAGAAGGCTTGTCTCAGGTGTGCAAAGGCATGTTGGGGGTGGTGGCAGGCTGTGAGGTCTCTAGGGAAGTAGACCGAAGAATTGGGTTGGTCTGGGTGCAAAGGATCAGGAAGCAGTGGGGGATCTGGGCCAAGAGGGTAGTCCAGAGGTCTGGGGTGCCAAGAGTGGAAGTGGGTCTGTGCCCAAGCCTAGAAGGAGGATGGGATGTGGGAGCTGAGAGATTGAATCAGGTTGTGGGCGATTTCATCTTTCTTTACTGCTGAGTATAACTCCATTGTGTAAATATGCCACATTTTTATTATCTACTCATCAGTTGAGGGAAACTTAGGTTGCTTCCATATCTTAGTTATTGTGAAAAGAGCAGCAAAAAACATGGATATACAAGTATCTCTGAACTAACAGTCTTTTGGGTATATGCCAAAGAGTGGTATCACTGGGTCAAATGATAGGTTCATTTTTAGATTCTTAAGAGTTCTCCACACTGCTTTCCATAGGAAGCCACCTCCCTTGAAGGGTAGCTATCATAGCCTTGGAAAGCACTATGCAAGGTGCTAAAGAAGAACATCAGTCAATGGTTCAACACCAGTTTCAAGATCAAATAACCACATCAATGACCTGCACAGGATACGACATTGGTACAACAGTGGCACTTGTATATTGGGGGCATTCAACAGCTACCTAATTGGACTAAATGCCCACTCAATGAGAAGAAACTCATGTGTGGTACTATAAACATAGCCATATACATATGGCTGGAGAAGTCATAGATCTTAGAGAAAAACCCCCAAACTGTCATATCCATAGACTAATGTAATTTCTTACTATGTGCAAAATATGTATTCTTATATTTACAGACAAATATCCCAGCCACCACTCATCATAGAAGCTTCCTTTGCACTTTACAGACTACCAAAACTGGTCACATGCAGACATTGTCTGTGAATTGCCCAAACCTAAATGGCACATCTACAATGCAACCTCTATACCTAAGGCTCACAGAACATAAAACAAGGGATAAAGAAGGCAACAATGAATCTCTCAGTTCTGATTAATGAAGCTACCTCATGGAGTAGAGGCCCAGGAGCACAAAAGGTCACAAATGGACAAAGTATAGAGACTTGGAGTCTGCAGAATGCTAGTCCTTGGACAAGACTCCTATATTATACTCCACCCACCCAGGGCTCAGGAACCATTGCAGAAGAGGGGGCAGAAAGAATGTAAGAGCCAGGGAGGAGGTGTATGACCATATCATAATAGAGTCCTACAAGCTCCTGGGACCCCGCTTATATGAATGCAATGGTGTCAGCATGCACAGGCCCCATGAAAACTCAAACAGACAAAAACCCAGCATAGAACTGGGGAAATGGACAGCTGATCCAAGCCTTAGCTGAAGAAATGTTGGCAACTGATTACTCCTGGATGAGAAAGAGCTGATCTTCCTAAAGTGAGAGACTCTACGTAGGCTGGCTAGACCTCAGTAGATGAACTTGCACTGAGGGCCATCTGGGGACACTAACTTGACACTATAGGCCTTAAGACAAATGACAGAATGTATGAATTCTATGGGAGGGTGCCAGTGGGGAAGGGAGCACAAAAATGATTGCAATTGATTGCGATGTTCTGTATGAAATACAGAAAAATTTTTTTAAAAAGTAGGTTGGTGTTAGGGATGTAGGAGGACTCTAGAAATGAAACCATCTGGCTAGTGGTAAAGAAAAATATTCATGCTGCACTAAGGGCACAGCACTACATAGCAAAAGTGGGTTATTAACAATCTTCATATGCTAATAGTTATAAATGGTGAAATACTAATTTGTGTCATAGGTTGAAACTGTTTTATAATTTAAAAGATAATAAAATTTACTTTATTAGACTATAAAAAAGAAAAAAATGTCAAAAGAGTAAAAGTTGTCTTACTGTCAGTTGTAAACATATGGTGAAATAAAAATGTCATGTCTATATGAAAAAAATAAAGCATTTTAACATACTATGCCATATATTAGACATTATTTTCCACAGAAAAATACAAACATCTCTTTATTTTCTGTAAAAGTGGTCCAGTTTTGCAGCCTTACTTCTTAAGGAAAAGTCTGGACCTATGTGATCATGCTTTAGCTCAGCACTGAAGACAGTTACACAAGGGACCATATTCTGTTTGACTTACCTTGTACTGTCATTGGTACTTGTCTGAAGTTGGACCAGTTTCTGGATAAATGAAATAGGGGTTTTAGAGCATTCAGAAAACTCATGGACACTTAAAATCGCCTTCTTATTGGCCGGCAGTGGAGCCCAAACAGTCCTGGAACTATTACGCCTCACTTTAGGTTTCACAGTAAGCTTAGAGTAAATGATAAGCAGGAGGATGTCCACCAACTTTCCAGTGAGTGTTCTAGCTGAGTATTACCACCATCAGTGAACAGCTAGTTATTAATAATTTTCAGTCTTAGCTGTGCATCAAAAGATTTATGAAGCTTCAAAAATATTGATGCTTGGACCCCATCTGTGGACCCAACCACTGAAATCAGCACTTCTGAACTCCAGGCTTCTTTCTCTACATTATGAATTTATTGAAAAAGAAGATTGGCACAACATGCAACATGGAGAAGAGGGGGATGAGAGAAAGATGCAGATCTAGGGCACCAAAGTAGAACTAGAGACTTGGTGTCTCCAAGCAATATAGAGGCTGGTGAGGAGAGGTAAGAACAGGTGCTGATGGTAAATTTCAAGTTACAATCATTTTTTTCTCTTCACCTCAAAGGGCAAATGCCACACTGCCACATTTTACATAATGGCGATAACTATCCTTTCGCCAGGGGAGAAATTGTGAGCATACTGAATTTTGCAAAGGAAAGCAATGTTCTCCATGCTCTTTTCCTTTAGATGATGCCCTTCTTCAAAGCCATTACCTTTCTCCACATAGAACTTCATGAATACCGACTTTTAATGCTATAGATCTAAGGATTCATTTAGGTTGTCTTCAAGGCCAGATTCCTCACATATTCTGGAGGAGCAGTAATGAAATCTTGCTTCATAAATCACAAGACTAGCAAAATTACTAAGATTTTTGGATACTATAAACAAAGACTTATCTTGGCTTTCCAGCTTCTATTTATAAGGAAATCTCTGAAGCATTTGGCAAACAATACTTAAGTCTAAGAAACAGTCTAAATTGTGTCATTCCTGGCAGGTCAATGTCTTGTCTTGAGGATAAATTTGATGGTATGTGCTGAGCAAACACTTGCATCATGAGATTGTAAACGTTTAATGAAGCTGAAGGGATATTTGATTTCAAACTCCAGCCACTTATTAGACATACATCTCATTATATATACATCCTGAGATAGAGTTGGGGCCATTGGAGGTGGCATCTCAGGCAACTCCTGCAGGTTTATGGGAGTTGCCTATACCTGGATAAGGCTGGAAGGATCTCAAGTCCTGTCTTCTCTAAAATCACTGCCTCCAATGCTTCCTTTTCTACTTCTTTTCCCCCAAGTATCCAAGTCTGCCTCTTGAGCCTCAGCAGGATTATGCTTGATCCATAAATTGCTGGATTATGCTTGTTTGTGGGGAGGGAGTTGACTTTCTCTTTTTGTCTCATTACCAGTGCTTTGTCCTTAGTTTACTATAAGCTTTGAAGGACTAGACTTCTGAGTCACTGGAAGAGGATGCATCAGAGCATCAGAGATTGACTGATTCTAGTGGATCTGCCGTTTTCACCTTTAACCCAATGCTCATGCAGACCTGGCAAAATGAAGGCCCTGGCAGGGCTATCTTTAGACAGCAGAATGATAAACAATGTTAAGTCCATTACAAGCCAAACATTCCCATGTGAGATAATTTTAAGGCTCTTTTATTTTTTTTCACAGAATTATTTATGAACAATATTTAAAGTAAATGTATAAATTTCCCTCATTTGATTGTGAAATATGAGGGTAAGATTTGTTTTTACATGACGTATTTATATATATATTTTTGTATATTTACATCTGCAGCTCCTAAATGCAGCTGGCCGGAAAAAAAAAACAAAAAAACAAAAACAAAAACCATGGTCTTAAATTGTCTATTCAAAGAATAAATGAGAGATAGACTAGGATTTAATGTTTTGGATTCTGGTGATGGAACCTTGAACACAGCCATTAGCTAAAAGCCTTCCTGTACAATGATTGAGAAAGTTAACACAGTGCTTGGCGGTAAGGAGCCACTTGATCCATTGTAACTATCCAAACTCCACATGCCTGGAGTTCATACCAAGAAGGTGTCTGGCCCAGCCCTTTTCTGTGTGTTACTTCATTGTCTAGAAGCGGCCTCTTACCTCTTTCACAGAAGACAAAATGGATCTAGAGTATGATAACCTTAAGGTGATGTCACCCTTGATAGTGGGAACATAGATGATAGTGGAAAGTGAACTGTCTGGCTCTGACCCCAGCCTTTCCCAGCTTTTGATAGCAGCTGAATCAGGCCATTACAGGCCTTGCAAAAGGAAGGGCAGAGTGGGGGTCGGCATTAGGGGGTGGGGGTGGTGTGTGTGTGGGGGGGTGAGGGGCTTACAGTGGCCTCTGATGAATTTCAGTCCTAATTTTTCCCAGTTGCGCCTCTCATTGTCTCTTCCTTGCTGGTTGTCTGTGGCTTTCAAAATATCACTTAATGAGGGCATTTGAGAAATTACTTGTGAGTGATAATCTATAGAATGTGATGTAATTATTGCTCACTGCAGGGCTGCCCTGTGGAGTGACAGGAGCCAGCATTGAAGCGGCTGGTGAAGAGGCCTTGAGCGCTGTACCAGCTGCCTCACCCTGGCTTCCTCCCAAGAGCTCCTGATGGGATATTCTCCATGATTTCTAAGACCACCTGGAGTTATTACTCCCTGGAGCATCCCTGTAAGACCCATTATTACCCTTTCCCATGCTGCCCAGGTGCCTTAACCCAGCTCCTTATTCATTGTGGGTTTCAAAAACCACACACAAGCACGTCTTGTCCTAGTCAGAAAGAAAACACCATTACTACTGATTCCCGGATGAAAAAGACATAGGAAAGCTATTCCTTGATATTGGTAAACCTAATATTTGTGCAACCAGGAGCTAGAAATCTGAGCACTTGACTAACTTAAATCTGTCACTGTGATAACTGGAACTTGGATTTTAGGATTTCTCTTATAGTAAATAGTGTTGATAGTTTCTAAAACTTTAATAGATTTTTCTTTTGTGATTTAACTGTTGAGAAAATTTTGAAGGTTTGCTCCTGAGAAGACAAGATTTTGGATTAAAACAAATGGAGCCTTTGAGTTACTAGCATTTTTTACATGTGTATTTTCCAGTACTGGCCTGTTGAAAATGTCGTGTTTTCTAAACAAGCAAATAGAAAATCAGTAGTGGGAAAGAATGAATTAATGCAGAGAGATCAGTAGATGAATTTGCACTGAAGGCTATCTGGGGACACTAGCTTGACACAATAGACGTTAAGACAACAGAATGTATGAATTCCAGTGGTGGGACTATGGGACGGTACAAGTGGGGAGGGGGTACATGAGGATTAAGATTGATTGAGATGTCCTGCATGAAATACACAAAAATTCAATTAAAAATATTTGTATAAAACTTTTGACCAATGGCACATAAAATAATTTGCTAAGAATATGGTTATTTTCAGTAATAGTACACTAATGATTTATAATCTAGTATCTCCATGTACACTTAAAATTTTTTTATCAATATGAATTAATTATAGAACAAATGATGGTATTTAAAAGAAACATCAAAAGCTGAATATTTGTTTATTTTTACCAGCTCTTCCTCCTCCATGGAAATTATTATGTTTCTGAAAATAATGAACTAGAAAATAATGACACAGATTTTGAATAAATCTGTCAAGTACGTGGATGCCACATTCAAAACTAGGACAGAGAGTAAAAAGCAGAAGCAAAGGGGATGAAAACAAGATCTTGACTCGTTCCCTCATCCTCAGAGCTCAGGAAGCTGTTGGCTCCTGCTCTTGAAGGAAGTTGGATTCAGTCAGACCCTGTTTGATGTCGGAGCCTCTGTCCTTCCTGTAATGGGATGCTTTCTCTAAATACATCAAAACAGAAAGAAGAGCTACAAGAACACTAAACAAAAACAACTGTTGAGTTCAAAATAGTAAAGTTAGACCTGAATGTTAAGATGGTGTTTGATGGTATTACAGATGTCTGCTTTTTACCAAGTAGATACAAAAATCTCCATGTAACATAAAATTTGGACAACCACACAAAGACCAAGGATTAATTTCAGAAAATAAAAATTTAGAAAATATCTGAATCAAGTTCTGCTTGGATTCTAAAGCCAGTAATCTTTTGGTTTACACAAAGGAATTCTCAATCATCTTTGAAACCCAAATCTGATGGAAACAATGAAAAATTCCTCAAAAATACCCATTTCCTTTAATTCTTTTTTCATAAATGGTTTTGTGTTATCACTGATTCCCCCAAATTCATAAATTCCACCATCTTTTCATGTTTTCATGGGGTCTGTGAGATCAATCTAGAAAATCAGTACTGTCATCAATCTCATTCTCTAAAATATTGGCTGAATTTCCTTAGGCTCAAACATGTCAACAAATCCTTCTGAAGCTAGAGCAGGATCTGTGTTTAAGAAAATGTGCAGGTGGATGAATGGAAAGAAGTTGAAGTACCACTTGGATTTGGACTGTCCTAAAAGCTCATGTGATGATGTGCTTGAAGATGAACTCAGTAAATTGTAGGTCTGTGAGGGTTTCAATGAGAGTCTTCCCCATAGACTCCAAGTACTTGAACACTTGGTCAGTTGGTGGTGCTGTTTGGAACCTGAGAAGGTGTGGCCATACTGGAGGAAGCACAGGGGAGCAGGCTTTGAGAGCTTATAGCCTTTCCCCACATTTTATCTGGTCCCTCTTCTTCCTGACTATGCTTGAAGATATGAGCGCTCAGCATTCCAATCTGGCTGCTACTTGCTATGCCTCCATGATGAGCTCTTATCCCTCTGGAACCATAAGTCTAACAATCTCTTTCAGTAAATGACCTTGGTTATGGATTTTTATCACAGCAACAGAAAAGTAACTAATACAAGGTCTTCATGTGTTAATGCTATGAATTCACTGATCTGTTCTTGTCTTCATAGCCACAGAAGAGAGGCCACATTTTTCCCTTTTTCTTTTATAGACTTGTATTAATTAAAGAAAACAATGGGCTCCATTGTGATATTTCATATTTGCAGATGAGGTGCTTTAATGTATTTACTCCCCAGTTACCCACTCTTATCCCTGAACTACTATTTATTCCACTGGTCAGAGCTCTTCCAAATGAACCACAACCCTCTTGAGGCTGGCTCAAGACACATTGTTTGATAAACAATCACTACATTTGCTGATTCATCTTCTCTGGATGGTGAGAATTGGGCCCTAAGCTGTGGCACTAAGAAAATGTTGTAAGTGGAAAAAACTGAACATTCAGTAACCTGAAATTTAAGACTATCTCTATGTCTGGTTATCCACCTGACCATGTTTATTAGTTTCTGTGGTGCCAGACTGTGAGTGGTATTATGAGGGGTGTGGATTTCCAAGTCAACCACTATATAGACCAGGCAGTGTTCTCTGTAACATCTTCCAGATACTTTTTCATATTAGAGAAACAAGCACTAGAAAGCAACCACTTTTTTTTTTTTTTTTGGTCTTTTTGAGACAGGGTCTCCCTGTACCCCCCGTTGTCCTGGAACTCACTATGTAGACTAGGCTGGCCTTGAACTCACAGAGATCCGCCTGCCTCTGCCTCCAGAGTGTTGGGATTAAAGGTGTGCGCCACCACGCAACCACTATTTTAAAAAATATTTTATTTATTATTTTTATTTTATTTGTATGAGTTATGCCTGCATGTAGGTAGGTGCGTCCGTGTTGTGCAATGCCCGCAGAGGTCAGAAGAGGCTGTCAGATCCTCTGGAACTGGAGTTACAGACACTTGTTAGCTGCCATGTGGGTGCTGGGATTCTGACCTGGGTCTTCTGCAAGAACAGTAGGGGTTCTTAAGCACTGAGCCATCTCTCCAGCCCCACAACCACTATTTTTTTAAAGCGATAGATGATTTAAATAGAATGTTAACAGTTTTACATTTTTAAAAAATTGATTCCAGAATTTTATACAATATATTTTGATCATATTCAGACCCCTTCCTCCTTCTCTCCTCCCTTGATTTCTTGTCTTCCATTTTATTTGTCCTTTTTCAAATTAAAAAATTACGTATTTATTATTTATTTTAAAATTTTACTTTTTAAAGGGTTATCAGTTCTATTCTGTGCCTTCCACATGCTCCTGAGTATGTGTCCATGCCCTGGAGTCTGATCAACTACCAGGTGTTCACACCAGTAAGGAAAACTGACTTTCCCTCTCTCGGAATTCATCAGTTGCCAATAGATACTCACCGAGAGCTGGGGCTTCCTGCTTATCTCCTCCATCCATGCTGGGTCCCTGTCCAGTTTGGGTTGACACAAGGTGTGCATGCTGTCATCAGTTCTGTGGATTTATATGTGCAACTACTCTGTGATATTCAGGCAACACAGTTTCCTTGTATTCATCTACCATCTTTTTGCCTCCTCTTCTGCAATGATCCCTGAGCCTTGGGAGGACAGGGTTTGATATAGATGTCTCATTTATAGCTCAAGTATTAAGACCAACAGTTGACAAATGGGACCTCATGAAACTAAATAAACTTCTCTACTTCTAAGGGTATCATCATTCAAACGAATTAGCAATGACACAATCATTTGACTGAAGAGGCAATGTACAAAATGGGGGGAAATCTTTAACAGCTATACATCTGAGAATATCTGGAATACATAAAAAAACTAAATTCTAAACATCAGAAAAAAAATCAACCCAATTAAAAATTGGGGCAAGGACCTAAACACAGAGCTCTTAAATGATGAAACACAATGGCTGAGAAATACTAAAGATGCTCAATATCTTTAGCTAGCAGAGAAATGCAAATTAAAACGACTTTAAGATTTCATGTTATCTCAGTCAGAATAGGCTAAGATTAAAAAAATGATGACAAATGTTGACGAGGTTGTGGGGAAAGGGAAACACTTATCCACTGTTGGTGGGAGTGCAAACTGGTATAGCCACTATGGAAATCAGTGTAGAAGTTCTTCAAAAGCTGAAAAATCTCCCATATAATAGAGCCATACCACCCTTGGGCATATTGCTAAAGGACTGTATTCCACTGCAGACATACCTGTTCATCCATTTTATTGCTGTCCTATTCACGTGAGCCAGGAAATGGAAACAACCTAGATGTCCATAACTGATGAATGCACAATAAAAGTATGAAATCTTTACACAATGGACCATTCAGCTGTTAAGAAAAATGAAATTATGAAATTCACAGGTAAATGGTTGGAGCTGGAAACAAACATCCCAAGTGAGGTAGTGCAGATCCAGAAAGACAAACATTACAAGCCCTCTCTCACAAGTGAGTGCTAGCTTTTCAGTCTTTAGTTAGGCGTGTTTCAATTTTTTAAGTTTTATTATAGAATTAGAAAATGTATTACCAAATAACAAGTAGTTACCAAGAACAATAATGGCATTATCTCATTCAGCATATCCAACAAATCAGTGTCCAGCCATGTCCAATTCCCACTGTAGTAGTGGTCTATGGAATTGAAAAGGAAACCCAACTCTCACAGTCACTGCCCCAAAGGGACAATACTAATTGGACTCATGGAATACAGCAATGATTCCTGCTAGTTCAATACATAAAAAGTTGAATTCACACATCGATCATGAAAAAAAAAAAAAGAGACAAAAGCTGGGCCCCTTTTCTTTGAAAATTACCCTTTTTTGTTCTCGATTCTAAATATTATAATATACCCACAATATGTGTCTTTGTTTACATATGTATATGTGTACATTGTAGGCTAGGAACTGAGTATGAGAGAAAATACATTAAGTTTAGAATTGTGTTTCTCTGGAAAAAGTATTATTTTATAGATATTTCTAGACCCATGGCTAGAATTTTAAGGCAAAACCACTTTAGCCCTGGGAAGTATATGTTTCAATTTTCCAACCGCAAAACTCTCTGAGCTCACAGCTAAGAACTGCTCCACAAGGTCTTCAGAAGGGCAGACTATTTGTAAACTGTTTGGCTTAGCAGGGAAGTACATAAAAATATTTTTGTCTGTAGCTAAAGGATAGTTTAGAAAAACACACATGTGATAAAGATGGTTATATAGAGTTGAAATCAATACTATTGCTTTATTTATTCTTAAGCAAAATACACTGCTTACAGGAAATGACAACTTTATGAATTGAAATAGAACTAGATCACAGCACGTTACGTTCCCCACTGGGGGCTCTTGCCCAAGCTCAGTGTTTTGGCTCTTTCATGATACCTGTCATTCTTCCTCATGAACTTGAGATGGCTGTTCATCTTCCTCTGCCATAAATCTTAGCCTCTGTAACATGTTTCATGTCATTCATAGCTGAACACACGTCCTGTGACTATTCATTTTTTTGCAACAAGTTCTGCCCCTCTTCAAAAGATATTCCATTAGTACTTATGAGGTCAGAATAAATGATTCATCCAATATCAAGTCAGGAAGTTTTTGACCCACTTCTACAAATTACTTAAAATAATCACTTTCCCATTGCATTAGTCAGACGTCTAGATTAGCATTTGCTTTCTCCTCCAAATATGTAAACAAAATGAGATGTTAATTTCTCCTAAAGCTAAGCTTCTACCACCTGAGTCCAATGCGAGTGTCCTTGATTGTCATGACCACTGTGGTCTGTCTCATCTCCTCTGGGTTAGTATGCCCGATGGATGGAAGTTAAAACATTTCTGTTGATCTTCAGACTTTGCTTAAGTAATCATCAGCCTAATTGAGAGGTTAATTTCTTTATTTTTTACTTTTATTTTATTATTTTATGTGTATGAGTACATTGCCTGCACGTATGTAAGTGTACCCGTGTCATGCAATGTCCGCAGAGGTCAGAAGAGGGCGTTGGATTTCCCCGGAATTGGAGTTATGGACAGTTATTATCTCCCTTGGATGCTAGGAATCAAACCCAGGTCCTCTGCTAAAGCAGCCAGCACTTTTAACTACTGATCTATATCTCCAGCCCAGAGATATTCATTTCTTTAGTGAGCTAAAGGGCACAGAAATTTAGAGCTTTATCGAGAGTGAGTTGAAGCATAAGAAATTCATTACTGAGTTACTGAATTTGCAAACCAACTCCTGTCTGTGCTTTGATTGTTTTTACCTTTCCTTTCTTCTTCCCCTTCCTCTTTTGTTTTCTCTCTTCCCATCCTTCCTCACTTTTTCCTTCACAAAAAAATGTCATATATTTCATGTTGTAGTTACCTTTAAATCTTTTAATTACTCCTCATGGTCTGATGGGAATATATGAGACTTTTAAACGTTTGAGAACAGTTGATTTACTTACCTTTATATCATTTTTTATATTCAGAGGATCTTCTGTAGTCCCAAACTAGAATGGACATCTTACATTTTATTTACTTTTTGTACTACAAAGGATCTCACTCATGCTGGAGAAGTGTTCTATTGCTGAGCAACATCCCTAGCCCTTTGTTGACATCTAGTTTTGAGATGACTCTCACCAGTTTGTCCTGAATGACCTTAAACTCATTCTGTAGCTTAGACTGGCCTTGAAATTTTGATTTTCCTGCTTCACCTTCCCAAAAATCTAGGGTTACTGGCCTGCTCCACCAGGCTTGGTACTACATTTTAAATTGTATTGAATCTTCGAAGAAATAGAAATTAGCTTTGTGTTGCATGTCCAGAGACTGGGACATGCAGTTGTGTTGTGGGGAGGTCTGCAGCTTTCCCAGGTCTCAGCTCCCAGTCCTTGTGCTCTCCAAAGGGGAAGAATTCAGACAGGACACTAACAGAGACAGTAGTCAACAGTTAGAGCCATCAGGGAAACAAGGAAACACTCCTTAGTAAAAGAGTGGACTGAGCCAACCCTCATTAATCCTGATCTAGTATATATGGGGTTATAGTCCTCCTCTCTGTTATCCACTTTCCTGTGTTTCTCCCAGGTGGGAACTTCTAGGAAGGGGACAGATTCTTCTCAGAAGCCTATTTTATCTAGAATTTTGTTTATTATAAGTAAATGTGAAAGATACAAGAAAAGGCATCGGGATTTCAATATTCCTAAAATTGTAAAGTTTACTAGAGGAAAGTGTAACAGCACACATAACATGCTGACATGCTCTCTCTACTACAGTGTCCTTTCTGAAAAGAGACCATGACCACCTTTTTTTTTTTGTATCCTATTCTTTGGATCTTCACCACTAGCTTCATGGTGAGAGTGGTTCTGTATCTCCTATTTGTGGGAGGCCTGTTGGTCAGTCCTCCAGGAACTAACCTCCTACCTAAAACCTGCTACATTTTAATGTTGTAAGGAATATTTTTGTAATACTTTTGAGAAATTCAAAGACTATCTATTAAGAGTAATTTTTCTTTGCAGACTTATATCTTCACGTATTTCTTGGGACATTGGTGGAGTCTTCCCATTCCTTATTTAGCATCCTGCTGATGTCTGAATGGAGATGGGGCTTGCTAGAGCACCATTTGGTGGGCTCACAGAGTCCATTTACAGAATTTCAAAACCATTCATTTTACTTAATAGACAAATAACTATATATTTATGGAATACAGTGTGGTATTTTATATGCATTAAAGATAGATAAAAGAAGGTAGTTACATATCTATCTTACCAGCTTGTTTCTTTGTAGTAAGGTCATTCACATTTATTCTTCTAGTGATTTTGAAGTACACAGTGCATAATTAACTGTGGCCAGCTGGAAATGCAGTAGATAACTGAAACTTATTCTTCCTGTTTGATGGGAACTTTGTATCTTTCACTGATTTTTCTCCTTTCCTCATTTCTCTCCACCCCATCAGACTCATAACCACTCTCTACTTCTGTTAGATTTATGTTTTCCAGAATCCACTTCTACTTAAGATCATACGATATTTGTCTTTCTATATCTGGCTATTTTGGTTAATGTCCTGCAGGTTTATTCATGTGGTCATAAATGATGGAATTTATCTTTCTTTTTTATTGACTCTTTGCAGCTTCATACAATATAATTTGATGGTATTTAGATAGCCTCTCCTGTCTGTACCTTCCTTTATTGCTCCCCACCTATTTCTTTTACTTTTTTTTTTTTTTTTTTTTTTTTTTTTTTTTTGGTCTTTTTGAGACAGGTTCTCCCTGTAGCTCCAAGCTGACTTGGAACTCACTATGTAGACCAGACTGGCCTCAAACTCACAGAGATCTGCCTGCCTCTGCCTTCTGAGTGCTGAGATTAAAGGCGTGCGCCACCATGCCCAGCCTCTCCCCACCTAAGTTAATGTACTAAATTGCAAATATAATAATGCCTATAGAGTGTAATTTGTGTTTTCAAATGCCATTTAGTGTGGAGCCTGGTTAACCTACTAAGAGTCTCATGCTTTAAAGAAACTGTCTCAGGTGAACATAAATGTGCAGCCATCTGCTGACACAACCTTCCTTAGATGTAATTGGAGCATCTTATCCATTTCCTCATGCCCTTGCTGGGATTTTCCAGATTTGAGATTGCATGAGATTCATGCATGCTGTCACCACTGCTCTGAGTTCATATGAGTAACTGACCACCTGTGTGAAAAACTCTGTTTCCTTGTGTTTATCCACCACCTCTGGCTCTTACAGTCTTTCTGTCCCTTCTTCCACAATGATCCTTGAGTCTTGGTGGGGGGGGATCAGAAGTTACATATAAATGTCCTTTTCAGGTGTAAGAACTCTGTAACCTCTTGGTCTCTGCATGTGGGCCAGTGGTGGGGTCTGTGTTAATCACCATTGTATTAGGTTTTATCACTGTTTTATAAGGAAACTTCTCCGGTGAGAGTTGAGAGATGCATTAATCTATGGATATAACAATAAGTCACTGAGTCAATTTAATATAACTATTTAGTAGAAAACTATTCTTAGATTTTTCCCTATGTCTTGTAACCTCCTCAGCTTCAGGTTCCTAAACCTGATTTCAATATTGGGTATGGACTCCATCCTAGGAAGTTGACCCTAAATCCAAGGATAGACTAATTGGTTGGTCCCATAATATTTGTGCCACTATTGCTCCAATGGACATACCTTGCCAGGCCAGTTGTTACTATAATTCACAGGATCCACAGATGGATAAGGCTGATGATTATTTTTTCCTTCTTGTAGCATGCACAGCACCTTCCAGTACTGTGAATGCTAACAATTAGAGATGAGGCTTTGAAGTCAGCACCCATTTGATTTCTCCTTGCTTGTTCTATAGCTCATGTCTGTAGTGTCTTTAGCAATATGGACTTGTGAAGCTCTGCAGGGTAACCAAGAGCAGGGGCAATGACCAGTATTGTTTGAAGGTCTGTGGGACCCCTGGTGAACAGTTTCTAGAGAAGGAGTCCATTCCTAGCATTGAGGGCTTTTTTCATTAGCCTTTAATGTCTAGAAGGGGCAATGTTCCCTTGTTATGGGGTAGCTCCTTTTAATCTCTTTTTATAATGTATACATATAGACTTTAAGACATTTCTATAGTGGTGTGTTACCATATGACTTTTTCTAAAGGCCTTTAGTGTTACTTATCCATCCCTAAACTCCTTCCTCTGCCCTTCCCTTCCATTCTCCATCCCAATGAACTCTTCCTGGTTTAAAGTTCCCTGTTCCCTTTCATATCACTGCATTCTACCATCCCTCCCATGAAGCTGCCCACCCACTCACCCATGACCATTTATTAGCTTCTTGACTAATAAAATTTCAAATTGAAATGTGCCTAAGATTTTAAAGCTAGCAGCCAGCTATGAGGGAAAACGTGATATTTGTCACTCTGAATCTGGAGCACCTCACTCAGAATGATTGTTTCCAGTTCTATCCATTTACCAGTGAATTTCATTATTTTATTTTTTAACTTTTACAAAAACTTTATTGAGAATTTCATATATGCACTTAAGGTGTTTGATCAAATCCATGCCCACTCCCTCCCTTCTAACACCTCCCATATCTCCCCATTACTTTTTTCTTTTTCTTTTTTCTTCTTTCATTTATTTATTTTTATGGGGCTTTTGGCTACTCTAACATTCACCCCTCTAAAAAAAAAACCCTAAAATCTTTTAAGGATTAGATACAAGCTCTGAAATACTTTTTGACATTTTTGGCCTTTGGAACAGAGTATGCTGCTAACAGTCCCAAGGACATTTTGACTTTTAGCCAAGAAACTGGCTACATTTCTTTGGGGTCTTTTTACCCTAACTGCCTAGCCAATTCCTACCTCCTATTCTTATCACACCATCCTCTGAAGGGGTTACCCAAATTGCCAATAGGGAATAGGGATGCAGACTGCTCTTGCTTCTTCCCTGCTGAACAAGGACGCAGGGTGAGGCAATTGGAGTACCCCTTCAGTGGGTCTATCTAAAAGACTCCCAAATTGCATAACTCTTGTCTCTAAGGGGAAAAGAAAGTCCTTGAATCATGACTAGGAGATGTGAAGGAGAAGCAAAGGCAATAGTAATTAACATTACAAGTTCCAGACAACCTTGACTGGTGAATAGGAGATGTGAAGGAGAAGTAAAGGCAAGAGTAATGATCATTAAAAGTTATAGACAGAGAACTAGAAAAAAGTTAGAACACGGCAGTTTTCAAATGTTCATATGAGAGTCCATTGGAATTTCTTGACAAGGGTTTCCAAGGGCTCTTTTGGGTTCCTTCTCATTTTTCTTTTGTCTTCCAAGGCTGGACTTGAGAGTGATGGACTCAGGATTTGCTTTCAGGTATTTTGATAGCTGTGGAAGTAGTTAGAATCAGTGTCAGTTTCCTCTCAAAGGCTTCTAGATAGGGGGAGAAAACAAGTTAATCCATCATTTTAGAATAATTGCTGGTTGTCTCCCTTAGCTACAGGTGGGCACTACAGTATTGGAGACCAAGATTTGTAGTCTTACATCTAAGCATCACTTTCTGGTTAGGAACAAAATCATCAATGATAAATAATTGTCTAAATAACTTTTTATATAGACTTAAGCCTAATGTCTGGGAAGTGTGATTCCTTGAACTCTTAAAGAAGTATACTGATGACTTTACTCTTTAGTTATACTTTCCTTTTGGGTGTTTAAGACCTACAGTTGAC
>NW_008341879.1:1488445-1511681 GCF_000622305.1 Nannospalax galili | reverse complement strand
TAGAAGGAATTTGGGAATGTTCCTTCATTTTTTATTTTATGGAATAAATTGAGGAGTATTGGTATTAGTTCTTTGAATGTTTGGCCTTATTCTGTGCTCTATCCATTTGTTCTTGGGCTCTTTTTATTTGGGAGATTTTTTTAGGTACTCTATCTCATTGGTTGTTATGAACCTATTTAGAATATTTATGTCATTTTGATTTAATTTCAGTAGGCTCAGTATCTGTTAAAAGTTATCCATTTCTTTTAGATTTTCTAGTTTAGCGGAATATAAAATTTTAAAGTATATCCTTATGATTTTCAGAATCTTCTGGGTCTATTGTAATGTTTCCCTTTACATCTCTGAGTTTATTTGGGCCCCCTCTGTCTTTCCATTGGTTAATTTGGCTAAAAGTCTTTCAATATTGTTAATCTTTTCAAAGAGCCAACTCTTCATTTCATTGATTCTTTGTGCAGTTTTCTTCATTTCTATTTCACTGATTTCAGCCTGGATTTTTATCTATCTTTTCCCATTTACTTTTTTTAGGTGTTGTTTGTACTTGGTTTTGAAAAACTTTCAGGCGCATCATTAATTTATTTATATGAGACGTTTCTAATTTTGGGTGTAAGCAGTTAATGCTAAATTTTCCTCTTAGGATCGTCTTCATTGTGTCCTAAAGATTTTGGTAGGTTGTGTTTTCATTTTCATTCAATACTAAGATTTTTAAAATTTCCTTCTTGATTTCTCTTGTGATCTAATTCTCATTCAGCAATGTATTGTTTAGCTTTCATGAATTTGGGTACTTTCTCCATTTTTATTGTTGTTTATATCTAGCTTTATTCCTTTCTGGTCAAATAGGATATAAAAGGATATGTAGAGATTTGTGCTCTAATATGTCGTCAATTTTGGAGCAAGTTCCATGGGCTGCTGAGAATTCTCCAGGAACTGGAGTTACAGACAATTGTTAACTGCCATGTGGGTGCTGGGAATTGAACTTGGGTCCTCTGGAAGAGTTGCCAGTGCTCTTAACCACTAAGTTGTCTCTCCAGTCCCCAGATTCTGTTTTCTATTCCAATCAATTATTCTGTGTCTTTTTACTGAGGAGTTGAGACAATTAATATTGAGGCTTATTACTGAGCAATGCTCATTAATTCCTGTTATGTTTGTGTTGTAGTGCTTTTGTCTTAGACCTCTTTTGGCTGACTGTTCTGGGACAATTTATTTTTTGTGCTGCCTTGAAAGTGTTTAATCTTCTCTTCTGATTAAGATATTCCATCAAATATTCTCTTTAGAGCTAGTTTTGTGGACATAAATTACTTAAATCTGTTTTTATCATGGAAAGTTTTCTTTTTCCTTCAATTGCAATGGATAGTTTTGCCGGGCATCATAAGCTGGGCTGGAATATGTGTGTCATGACTTGCATGACATTCGTCCATGCTCTTCTGGCTTTCATAGTCTTCATTGAAAAGTCAGCTGTTATTCTGATGGGCTTGCCTTTATATATGACTTGATCTTTCTCTCTCACAGCTTTCAATATCTTTGTATGTTTAGTTTTTTGACTATTATATGACATGGAGAATTTCTTTTCTGGTCCTGTGTACTTAGTGTTCTATATGCCTCTTGCACATTGATAGGTATCTCTTTCCCTAGTTTTGGAAAATTTTCTTCTATGATTTTGTTAAAAAAATTTTTTTTCACATCTGCCCTGAGTTTCTTTCCCCTTTTCTATGTCTATGATATGTAGGTTTTGTCTTTTTACAGTGTCCCAATGGTCTTACATATTCCATTCCTGGCTTATTTTAGATTTGATATTTTCTTTGATTGTCTTCTAGATACGATTTTCTTTGTTCCATTTCCTCCCCTTCCTTTTTGCTTCTTTCCTCTAAATTTTATTTCAGATTGGCCTTTTCTTCAGAAACTCTATCTCTTCATTGAATTCTAGTTTGATGGTTTGAATTGTTTTAGTTATTTCATTCAGTTGTTTGTTTTCATTGACTTCATTCAGTTTTTCATTCATATCCTCTCTGAACTCCTTGAGCACTTTTATAGTTGCTATTATGAAATCATTGTCTTGTGCATCCACTTGGTTGTCATTCTCAGGAAACACTACAGTGGTGCAGTTAATTTCTGTATTAGCCATATTATCTTGGTGCATCTGAACTTGTGTTGTGATCCATCTTGGTATGGGTAAATGATCTTGTCATTGTTAAATGTTTGCATCTTGTTTGTTGTTTCCCCAACTTTTTGGGTTATGGCTCAACTGAGTAATGCTTGGTGCTCTGTTTTGGGGCCACTTTATGTTGATATAAAATTTGAGTGAAAGAAGTTGTTTCAATTTGACTAGATATAGGTGCAATTTTTGAGCTGCAATTTTCAGAATGATTGCACAGGGTCCCGGGTCAGTAGGGTGCAATGGAGGTGTTATGTGAGCAGGTTGATTGGTAGGTTATCATGTGAGTTCTCAGGTCTGGAGTGAACAGAGCTCAGATAGCAGGGCATAGCAAGGCCCCAGGGATTGAGCTCCAAACCACAAGTCTGGAATGGGGAAGGAGCCATAGACATGTTGGGCTGAGAGCTGAGGTGGCGAAGATTGACTTAGTCTTCCAAGATGAGGTATGTGTTCATCTTTGATGGAAAAATTTTACTTCTTTTTTCAATTTTTACTTTTTAAAGAGTTTATGATAGTTTATTTGTGCATCTATACTGCATTAAAGTCAATTAATTTGTATATGGACACAGGTTGTTTATGTGTATTGGCCATCATGAATGATGCGATAATGATTTCAATTCTTTAGGATATATATCCACCAGTAGGATTACTGGATCATACAGTAACTTTACTTCAAAATATTTTTCATTATTCTTTGAAAATTTCATATATGTGTGCAATGTATTTTGATCTTTTATTTTTATTCATGTGTATGTGGGTCTGTGTGAGTATATGGCATATGTTTGTAGGTTCCCACAGAGCACAGAAGGGAGGATCAGGTCTCCTGGAACTGGAATCATAGGTAGTTATAAGCAGACATATGTAGGTTCTGGGACCCAAACTCTGGTCCTCTGCAAGAGCAGCAAGTGCTCTTAACTGCTGAGCCATCTCTCCAGTCCCCTGATTCTACTTTTACTTCATTGAAAACCTTCCATATTATTGCCTCATGTACCAGTATCAATTTATAATTCCAAAAGCAGTGTACAAGAGTTTCTTTTCCTCACTACCTGGTTAAGCACTATTGTCATTTATCTTTCTGATAACAGCCATTCTAACAGGTGTAAGGTAATATCTCATTGTGGTCTTAATTTACATTTCTTGCATTATTAGAGAGGGTGAACAGTTTTGTACCATCTTTGCCTGTTTCCAGTTTTCTTTTTGTAAAATGTCTTTACTGGATGTTCATTTTTCTTTAAATACTTTATTATTTTTATTTTATGTGTATGTGTGTATTGCCTGCATGTAGGTAAGTGCACCCGTGTATTACAATGCCTTCAGAGGCTAGAAGAGGCTGTGGGATTTTCTGGAACTGGAGTTACAGGCAGCTGTTAGCTGCCATTCGCGTGCTAGGATTCGAACCGGGGTCTTTGGCACAAACAGCCAGTGTTCTTAACCACTGAGCCATCTCTCCAGCCCCAGATGTTCATTTTTCAATAAGACTATTTCCCTTCTTGCAGCTGTCTGTTTTCCTTATATGTTCTAAATAACCTTGCTTTATCAGCTACAAATTAGTGTTTCTCTCAGTTTGTGGACTGTGTCTCCACTCTGCTCTTTGTTCTGAAAGAGCTTTTTAGTTTTATGCATTTCTGTGAATCTCTTTTTATCCCCTTCCCCCACACTTTGTTTTCTTCTAGTATCTTCACGTTTTCAGGATTATGTTTTTGTCTCCTGTTCACTCTGAACCCATTTAGCATATGATCTAAGATAAGGTTCCGATTCATTCTTCTGCATGTGACAGTTTCATTTTCCCAACACCATTTATTGAAGAGATTGCTCTTTGATCACATTGTCAGTGGAAACACTGTGTCCCTTTGAGAAAAAAATGAATTGACTTTAAATACTTGGATTTTTCTGGGCACTGCATTCTGTTCCATTGATCAATGCATCTATTTTTATATCAATACCATGCTGTTTTGTTAATAATAGTTTAGTATTATTTAAAAACAAGGAGTGTGATCTCTCAAGCTTTGCTCTTTTTGCTCAAGGGGTATTCAAGTTCTTTTCTGTTCCATACAAATTTTAGGATTGTTTTTTCAACTTTTGATATTTCTTCCTAAGTGTGCCATCAGCAAAATCAAGGTGGTAGGCTGGAATTGGCTGTGGTGTTGGGTATTGACATCATAGACATTCATGAGGATTACATGTAGGTACTTTGACTCTCTGTTAGTTGAAAGTTTATTGTTGAGTATCGGGCAGCATGCCCTGGGAGATGGGAGATTGGTCTAGGTGTCTTCCTGATATACAGCAGTGGAGTCACCAGTTATTACGCATGAGTCTCTGGGGATAAGGGAATGGATGACCCTCTGTCCTAGGTCTCACAAATGGCTTAGTGATTAATCAAGTGGCCATTTGGCTCAGTGCTCTTTGTGCAGCCCATGCTTATGAATATGGATGTGTTCTCTCTAGACAAATCCATGGATAAGGGTGCTATAGCTGAGTGATTAATGACTTACAAGGCTGCAATTCTCATTAGAGGTAAAGCTGGGATAAGAATTCAGGTTTGCCTGGACCCAGGTAGGTTTTGCTGCAATCCTCTGTCATAAAGTTTGCACAGTAAGGAGCTTCAGCAAGCATTGCAAAGGACTGAATAAGTCCTCTAGTAACACTAACTTTGCCTTTTATTGTCTAATCTGAAGAATAAGTTGTATTAAAAATAGAAAATTCCAAAATATTGGTCAAAACTCCAAACAATAAATTAGCATGTTATGAGACAATTATTTTTAAATTATCTTACAATCATTATCCAGCAATTCTGGATCTAGCTTTCATGTCTTTCCACCAAAATGACAGTTATTCCAGTAAATTAAGTGGTGCCTTACCTGTGAAAGGAAACTACATCTTTTTTTTTGCAAGAGACAGAGGGCAGCCTGCGACTGGAGTGAGGCTTCTTCTCAGAAGATGGTGACTGCATAATGTACACATCTGAAAATATTGCCAAGAAAAAGGATAAGAGCACATGAGGCAGCTCTACCCATATCCTCTCCCCAGCCTTTCAGAAAGACACACAGCTTCTCCTTCTCATTATTTAAAAAGAGCAGGAGTCTTCTGAGAAAAGCCAGTAAAGGATAAATGAGTGCTCTGCCCACTCAAAATCAGTGAACACTGGCCAGAGGAAGCCCGTAGAGCTCTGAAGGTGCAATTTTTATAGGGTGTAGACAAGAGAATGTATCTTGCAGAAGGGATTTTGCAAACCCTAGTAATTATATAGGTTTGGTTGCCTGACAGAGAGGCTCCCAGTGGTTCCTGATGAATGCTTTACCGGTGGAGGGAGGTGACTTAACATGCCACTGAACAGACACAAGTGAATGAGAAGGTGATAACTATCAGCCTCAGCCTCAGTAGAGCGGGAGGGAGACAGTGAAGGAGGGGGGTGGGGATAAAAGAGAGGGAAAGAGAGGAAGAGCCAGAGAGAGAAAGAGCGCCTTTAATTACGCTGGGGGTCAGTAGAAGTGGTTTCATTCTGTGTGCACAGTATTGCAGATGAGGCCTGACTGCTACTTCATTAATGCATGACTGTGATGAAGAGCAGCTGAAGGGCAGTTGCAGGAGCACCTAGACTGTTACCTCTGTTGCAGGCTGCAGATTTTAGAAAGCCCAGCCTAGGAAAAGGGAACAATCGACCCAGGAAGATGCCTTAGCTGGGACTTCCAGTCTCTCTTCCGTATCACTGTATTCTCCTTCTCTTTCCTTCCCATCCCTCCTCATTCCTCCCTTCCGTCTTTCTTCCATCCTGCCGCTTCTCTGCTATTTGTAGGATCTTTTCTTTATCGGGGCAGAGCATTTCTAACAAAGGAAAGATTTGTGGCCTAGACGCTGAAGCAGAACAGAGCTTTTAGCTGCAGGCGTGTTAGGATATGAGCGCTCTTGTTAGACAGAAATGAGAAAACCCTAAGAGAGTATGTATGCTGATTTGTCGGAGGGGAGAAAAGTCTTTCTAGAGAAAGCACTGATAAAACAACTCAGAAGCTGAAATAAAGCTCTTTTCCTGAAACTACTCTTTCTTTTTACTTCGGGAAACAGCAAATGGATGTCCCCAGGCACCTCTTGGGTTGCCCTGCTATTCGTGACTCTGTCATTAGCTTCAGGGGCTTTTCTTTCTTTGTTGTTACTACCAGACATCCATTTTCAACCTGAAATTATATCTCCTTTTCCAAGGCCAGAGAGCATAACTTTTGCTTGGTTCTCTGTGCAGCCCCTGACTCTGTCCTTTCCAGAGTCTGATGAATGGAAACACATCCCTGCTGTCCTGATGCTGTTCTGATGCTCAGTCATCTAAGCCTTGGCTTCGGATTGTTGCATATGGATCTGGCCCATCCAGAGAAAGTGGAAAGATGAATAGCTCTGAAATAAATGTAGTGGTCCTCCTTGATACCTTCTTGTCTCTACACCCTTAGTGTGACATTCCAGCTATTTATTTTGTCTTAAGCATTTTCAGGGCCAGAAGGTTGCAAAGAGGGGTTAAAGCATGCTGTCTGGTCATTCTTTGATGATCTTCCTTTCCTGCCTACATTTCCCTCTAAAAATCATTACGGACAATGTGTAATGAGCACGTGCGATTAGCTGTTGGAGACAATCTGATGATTATCTTATAAATAGATAGGCTTATGCAGATTTAAAGTATTGCTTGCATTTTTTTAAACTCAGCAAGGTTTGTTCAGGATCTAAGATGTTCAGTTTTCCTGGTTTGCTGACTGATACCAGGTTTCTAAGATTCACAGGCGTTATCTAACTCTATTGAAAAAATAATTTTTTGCATTCTAAATTTTTAGATTATAGTTTCAGATTTCACATGCAATGAGTTAACACTGACTGGAAACACATGCAGGCATGATTCCATGCTCCCAGGATGGAATTTGGCTTCTGCTTGTATTGAGTTGACTAACAGCAGGGATTTTATCACTTGCAGTGTTTTGTTTTAGTATTGTTATCTGACTTATTTTGAAAAATGTCCATTGAACAAGAAAAGGATGACTTGGCTTGGATTTTGTTTACTTCTGTCTCATGTAACTCTGTCCTTACACTATGGGTTTCCAAAGCAGAAGTGGGAAGTTCAGTATTTCTTGCTGTTTTGTACTCCACTGGGTCTTGATTAAAGTTGTTCATTACAGCACAGAGTAATTACTAGTAAAACAAATGTACAACATCTTTTAAGTAGCAGCAGTTGTAACAACATTTAGATCTATGTGCAAGGAAGAGTGATGGTAAGCTGAGAAAGTCCTAAATATGTTTCATTTCACAATTAAAATTAGATTTTACCAGGGGCTGGAGAGATGGCTCAGTGGTTAAGAGCACTGACTGCTCTTGCAGAGGACCTGGGTTCGATTCCCAGCACCCACATGGTGGCTATGAACCGTCCTTAACTCCAGTTCTAGAGGAATCCAAAGCCCTCTTCTGACCTCCACGGCATTGCACAACATGGGTGCACTCACATACATGCAGGCAATACACTCATACACATAAAAATAAATAAAATATTTTTAAAATTTATATTTTACCAGAAATGCCTTTTATTTATTTATTATTTAGAATAAAATCATGTAAAATCACCAAAGCCAAAAGGAAGATAAGAAATGAAAAGACTCCCCAGGACTAGTGATGAAACAACTAAGAATTCAAGCACTGACTGGTCACTGTAGAGCAGGTGTTGAACTCTATAAACACAAAATCAGCAAAAGGAAAGACACCTGACGAATGTCTGTCTGGAAATGACATACCAAGTGAAAACCCATCAGTCAAGACGGACAAACAGCACAGTGAACCAGCCACTGTTCCCCAGAATCCAACAGTGAATGCCTGAGAGGAAAGCGAGGGAAGAAACAGGACAGTGCACCTCACAGTGACACCATTAGCTGGGCACATGGGACCCACTTTGTACTGTGTGTTTGGTGGGGCTCAGGAGCCTCAAAAAGCATCATCGTGTGACACTGGCAAGGGTATGAAGAGTTTCAAGGTTTTATTAAGGATCCCTTGGAAGCATTTCTGCCTTCGGCATATGTTTCCTTGGTTGCTCTTTCTCCTCTCTCTAGTGTTTTCTCCCTAGTCTTAATCAGTGACCTATTTAAGGCACAGGTAAAGTCTGCCAATTGTGAATAGACCCATCACAACTTGTTACATAAACCAAGAGGAAGTTCCTTAAATGCTCAAGTTCAGTATCTTTATTGTTAGTGATTTGATTAAGTTGTGTCTGGATGTGGTTATCTGCATTTCTTGCGAGGTTTATTGGCTTGCAACTGTGCATTGAAATTTTCTTCAAGTCTGGAAACACTATAGTCATTATCCCTTTAAATACTTTTTCTGTCTCTTGCTTTGTTTCCTCGTGGAGGATGCAGGTTACACATATGTTAAGCCACTCAAAAGTGTTCCCAGTCCACAGTTGCTCTGCTTGTATTTTTTGTCAGGCTTCTTTCCTCTCTGTTTCATTTTGAGCTGCTGTGTGCTGTATCTTCAAGTTCATTCATCTATGTTTTCTCCATTTTCAGATCTGATTTGGATCCCATCCAGTATGATTCTTACTTCAGACATTGCTTACATTTCTAGATAAGAAATTTGGGTGTTTTAATAGCTCCCATGACTTCCATGTCTTTATTCTTCCAGTTGTTTTTGAAAATCTTTTACGTGTGTGTATGTATATGGATGGGTGGATGTGTGCCACAGCATGCATGTGGAGATCAGAGGACAATTTATAGGAGTCAGTTCTCTTCCACTATGTACCTTCAGGGGATGGAACTCAAGTCATCAGTCTTGGGAGCAAGTACCTTTACTCACTGAGCTGTCTCGCTGGCCAATTGTTATTTAAGCTAGTAGCTAGTAATCTATTTCATGTCCCTGTCTGCTATTTCTAAGATGCCAGATCCAAATCATTTTGAATATTTCTTCTCATTATGAATTGTGTTTTATAGGGGTTTCCTGTCATACCAAAATTTTTTGACAGGCTATGAGTTTTATCTTATTGGAGCTCAAGCAGGGTTTTATCCCTAGAACTCTTGAGCAGTTTGGAGACAACTTTAAGTTATTTTAAGTTTTTTTTTTTTTTTAGCTAAGCCAGGATCTGTATTTAACCTGGTACTAGTTTTATCTGGTTTCTGAGGAACAAATCTGAGTCGTTTCTCTAAATCTTCATGAATCAGGAAGATTTCTGATCTGGGTAGAGATGATGGTGGGGCTTATGGGATGGGGTAGCAGGACGCCACTGGTCTGAACCCTGCAAGAGTTCTGTTTCCCTTTATTGGTTCTCTCAGATGGTTCTGCCTCTGGTCTGGAGGGGTTTTCATACACAGACTGATTGGTCAGGGTCTTGCAAAACTCTCATCTGGATATGATCGACACTCTTCTGTAGACCATGCTCTGTGCAGCAATTTCTCCCACACTCTGTTCTGGACTCTCCATCTGTTGTATGTTTTCTGGACTCTCATCTCCTCAACCCTGGAAGCTGCTGGCTTTGCCTGACTCTGCTTCCTTTCAACATGGCCTGGAAGCCTCTCAAGGAAGTGGCGTTGGTCAATAGCAGGCTTACCTAGTTGTTTCCAACTTCTAAGGGTCCCAGTTCTTCACTGCCTGGGTTTCAGCATCTTTTTATTTTTTATCTTATTATTATTTTTTAATTTTTTATTGAGATTTTGTGCATTTCATACAGCAGTTCTTAATCAAATTCAAACTTCCTACCCTATCTATGCATACCCCACCCACTGAACCTCATGTATTCCCCCATACATGTTAACTCTTATCCAGTTAAGCATTTGTACACAGACGTCCTTTAGTGAAATTTCATCCTCTGGAATCTAGTCAGCCTATCTAGAGATCATTGGTAAGTCCTACTCTCCCTCACCCAGTAGTAATCAGTCTCCAATAGTTCCGATTAGGGCTGACCCACCACCACTTCTCTCGCTCCACTCTGGGTCCTTGTCTGATTGAGTTGGCATGGGTCCTGTGCTCAATGCCACCATTGCCACAAGTTCACATGTACATGCAAGCATCCAGCAGCCTGAAAGCCTCTGCTTTCTTATGTTCATGGACCAACCCTGGATCTTATAGTCTTTCTGCCCCCTCTTATGCAGTGGTCCCTGAGCCATGGGTGGGAGAGGTTTGATATAGGAGTGCTAGCCAGGGACACCAATCCGCAGTCTTCCACCCTCCAAAATTGGGCCAGCTGTAACCCTCGCCCTCATTGCACTATGTTGTGTGAGGAAGCTTCACCAGCGAGAGTTGAGGGATGCACTAGTTTTCTCTCTACCCCTGGTTCGGCTATGTTCCTTCAACCTTAGGTGTAGAGGGTCAACTGTAGATGTGTCACCTATGACTGAACATCTCTCAGACGTATATTCTATGTGTCCCAGTTGTGGAATTCTGCAGTAGCCTCCATCTGTTGCAAAAAGAAGCTCCTTTGATGAGTGGTGTACAATATACTCGCCTGTAAATATAAGGATTCATATTTAACATATGGTAAGAAATTTCATTTGTCTAGCGATATGACAGAGAAAGGGTTTACTCTAGGATGTATGACCTCTGCAGTCATGTGTATTTGGCTGTGTTTCCAGTGCCACCTGTGAGTTCATGCCCATTGAGAGGGATTTAAGCCCAATTACTGTTGATTATCCCTAGATAACAGAACCACTACTGCACCAATAGAGGTAGTTTTCTGTGCCAGTCATTATGGTTATTAAGCCTTAGGACTGGGTTGGGCCATTGATTGATTTTCTCCCTTAGCAGCTTGCATAGTATCCCTCCAGAACTATGAGAGCTAAACTTCAGGTAGAAGGCTTCCAGCTCAGTTCCTGCTCCATTGCTCCACACCCTGTGTCCGAAGTATGTCCTGTTTTCAGCAGTAGAATCTTATGTTCCAGTTCTGGGAGATAACCAATAACTCTGGCAATGGTCTGTGTTATTTTTGGAGTCTCTTGAACCACTCTGACCAACCACTCTAAGGGAGGTCTCTCCTGTCTGGCACTGTCTTCCCTGCCATACAGCCCCCAAGTATACATGTGCAATTATGTTCAGGTACTGTATGTGCTCATAGGGTTTCAGCATCTTTAAAGCTGTTGTTTCAGATGGTTTTCCAGAATTTTTGATGTTTTTAGTGGGAGACCTTTCAGGTCAATCTGTTCCTTGCTACCAGTTGGTCAGAATCACTATTTCTTTATCTGTTTAATTTGTTTTCTTTTTAGAATGACACTGCAATTTTTTTCATACATAAGATGTTCTGATGGTAGACATCAAGACATATTTTCAACTTATTTACCTAACTTTCTTAAAGATCATTTTCTTTCAAAGACTTAAAAAGATTTATGCTGGAAGATAAGACAAAACGGGTCAATATCCTGAATTTTTATCTTAAAATTGCATTTAACTGAAATTTGTTTAATATTTGCTTTGTGCCAAGCTGGGGACAAAGTAATAAACAGAGCAAGACAATAGCTCTCTGTGCTGTTGATAGAGGGTGTGTAAGTTTGCCATGCTCCCAAGAGGTAAGCGTTGATTGTAAGAAGGGATCAAACTTCCTGATATCAAGGGTAAAATCCTTTCGAAGGTATCTCATAAACCAGAACCTTTGGAAAAGTGTGCTCTCCACCATGAGAGGATGGGATTGTGCCCTCTGACTCATCGCTCACTTTTCCATTTACAGCTGTAACATCAATTCCTCTTCCTCTGGATTTTGAACTTTGGTGGGTGCCTCTGGCCGGCCTTCCCTCAGTGTTGTTCTCACCTAATCAGGAGGCCTGCCTTGGACTCCTGTGCAGTCTCAGTGCCCATCTGAAGAGACACCTAGCTCCTCAGTACTTTGCTATGACATAGACCTCCTGGAGATATGGAACTATAATGGTTGTCTTGTACATTTTCACTTCAAACTATAAGTTTAAGTTTCTTAAAGGGAAGGGTGATGGTTCATTTTCTGTGTTATTAGGGATGAAGATACAGTCTGCCTCAGAGTCACATAGGAGATTTTAACAATGCTGAATTGAGTGCAGAGAGCCAATATGCTGATCTTAGTTCTGTAGAAGGTTGTCCTTCTTATTTTGTGTGTCCCTTTTATAGTTTGTCATTCTTTTCATTGCTATTAATAATACTTTCTGTGGATTGATTTTTATCCTCCAAAATTCATATATTGAAGACTCGAACCCTTTTATAATGATGATATTTGAAGGTGAGGCCCTGAGAAGGTAACCAGGTCATAAGAGTGGAGTCCTTCTCTATGGGATTTGTGCATTTATAAAAAGAAACATGAACGATGATCTCTCTCTGTGCCACAGAATGATACAATGATAAAGGCTGACTGCAAACCAGTAAGAATGCCCTTACCAGATATTCAGTTTGCTGGCACATTGATCTTAGACTGCCAATCTTTGCAAAAAATATTTAAACCTCCCAGCCTACCATATTCTCTTACAGAACTGTGGCTACCTAAGACAGCATTATTATATCATATTTTAGTAATAACCATTACCACATTAAGTTTACTGAAAATACCTCTTCCCTTACCAGAACCTACTGTCTCACGTATAACTATAACACTAGTTAATCCATTAAGTTGGATGAAGCCAGAACCCTGTAATCTTGGCTCTATTTTTTCATTCTGCTACACATCTATGGTTACATCATCTTATCGATAACTGTTCTTTTGATAGAAAAATTTAGGGATTGTCTTATGTGAGTGACTAAGGTTTTCTCAGCAAGCACAGTATTTAAAAACGTGCTTGTGGATGACAGGAAATGACCAATTTTACATCAAAAATAGCAATTAAAGAAACTTTGCTTTGCTCTGAAGGAAACTAGATCACCCCCCCATATAATTGAGAGCAGTGGGATAAAAAGGCAAACACTAAGAAGTTTTCTGGTATTTACAACTGTTTTATTTCTATCTTAAAGAGGAGAACAAGGGACCTTCCCTTGGCTGAGTGAACTGGGGGACTATGAGATCAGATCTGGTAGGATGAACCTAGCCACATCTACTTTTCAAGTTCTCACTGGCAGTCAATAAATCCTGAGGATAGGCAATGTGCCAAGGATACCTATGTAACAAAATATGACCTCTAACCTCAAGAGTTGCTGGTCCCTGAGAGGGGGGTCTGGTATGACAGCGACCTTTAATCACTCATTCATCTTTTTATCTCCAATGCCTTTGACAGGGCCTGGTTTATGGCACATATTTTAATGAGCAATAATCATGACTTGGAGAAGTCTTATTGCTATGATACAGCTCTTCTGCAAATGTGTATTTTTACAACTTGTTATTAGTAGAAGTAATGGGTTCTCTTATGATAAAGCAATAATCTCCTGGAAACCTGACTGCATTGAGAAGTTGCAGTATAAGGATAATTACTTTGGTCAGTGTTTGAAGGTGAGGGAAAACATCACCAAAAAGGTGACATCTAGGTTAGGGCTTTGCAGGCTGAGCAGAATTTCAAGACAAAGGAATTAGGAAAAAGCTTTTCAGTGGTTACTGAGACTAGTGGTAGGTAAAGCCACTGAGCTGTTAGTCTGCTCACTTTGGTGCCAGAGAGAAAATACCAGGTTGGAAGTGCTGTCAGTTGCATTGGAAAAGAAGAGGAAATTGAAGACATAGAAGCTGGTCAATCCATGACCATGTGATGCTCACTGAATGCATAGCAGTCATGAGGTGTCAGGGAAGGCTTCAGGATGCTTTATTAAGGGCTTCCTGGGGAGGGAGGCACTGCATTATGCATCATCCCCCAGCTCCTTTCTGCTTTTGCCAATTTTCTTCTCTCAGTTCACACATTAGTTTTCTAAGAAAGAGTTGTCTTTCGGTTCACTACCAAGACTTCAGTACCTAGAATGGTTCTCGGCATTCAACTTATTTATTTATTTTTTTTAATTTTAATTTTTTACAATACCCATCTTTTTAAATTGAAATTTTGTGTATTTCACATAATACATAGCCAAAAACACATGACTGGAGAGGCCATAGATCCTAGAGAAAAACCTTCGTCTGTCACATCCCTAGACAAACGTAATTTCTTATTGTATGTTAAATATGGATCCTTATATTTACAGAAAAGTTTACCTCTCACCACTCATTAAAGAAATTTCTTTTTCAACAGATGGAGGCTATTACAGAGTTCCACAACTGACCACATACAGAGAATATGTGTTTGAGAGATGCCGAGCCCTAAGTGACACCTACAATGGAACCTCTACACCTGAGGCTCATAGAACATAGTTGAACAGGGGGTAGAGAGAATACTAATGCATCTCTCAACTCTCACCAGCAAAGCTTCCTCATGAAACAGATGATGCTTAACACAGAGGGCCTCAGATTTTACTGAATGGATGATTTGGATATTGAAAATGTATCTTTAGGAATGTGTGTTGTCTGATGAAATGCAGTTGTTTTGTATGTGAGCCACATTCCAGTGGGGAGGCCTTTATGCCTGTACTTGAATAACTTTTTTGTGTTTGTTCTACCTGCTTGTGCTAGTGTTTGCAGCAAGCTCAGAAGTCAGCAGGCTATTACTGGCAGGGGCAAGAGGCTGCATAGGTGATTCTGATTAGATGTAGGGGGTTCCCATATTGCATTTTATTGACCAAGGAAGGAGCCTTTCATGATACTAATTCAAGTATGAACTAATGTTGATTAAGAGCACAGCACATATTAGGAACTCGACTTAGCACTTTGTATGCACTCTCTCATTTTGTCTTCATAATAAACCTGTGTTATTTAACTGATTTTTATGGGCCAGAAAACTGGCACTAGGAAGACAGTACAACTTAAAACCATCCTACAGACACTTAGGAAAGCACTTGCTGGTTCTGGATCATAGTTCAAGCAAAGAACCAGAGCTCGAGCTGAACATAGGTTTAAAGAAGTAATGGTTATGGGCCCAGTCCAAGAGATGAAGACCCAAGAAATTCACTCTCCTGTTATACTCTCCTTATTATCATCCTCCTGGTTGTACCCTCTCTGGAGTTTAGTAGTCAACACACAGTCATATGGTGACATTCTTTCGTTGATGCTGTAAATTTATCAAGCAAAATGGAACTATTCTAATTAGTAACAGAATCAAAGATAGGCAATGACTATTTAATCAGACAGCACATACCTCTTCGCATAAGAAAGTCATCTTCCTTTACACTCTGGATTCTTCACTGTGAACTCTAGTCACGAATGCCCAATATCAGTGCTCCTAGCTGAGACCAAACTCATGGTTCCTGAATGTGGAAGGTCGAAGCTACAATGGATGCACTAGAATTAAGCTGGCTTCCAGCACAAAGCTTCATATAAATATTACACTGGCTCCATAAGACACTCAATATTTGGTTTCTGAACCTATTAATATATAATGAGGATACGATGTAATTAATATCGTTTGTTTTGATTTTCTGTTAAATCCGCTTTAGTAATAAGAATGTAAGGTAATTATTCAGAAAGCCTTTTCAACAAATGTCAGTTTTCATTGATTAAAAATCAAGTCAGTGCTTCATTTGAAATGATATTTACAAGCATGCTTTAAGCAGAAATGAATAATTATCAGGTTATTGAGCTGCAAGTTATCTGCAAAGAATTGTCTTTTTTTTTTTTTTTTTTAAACTAAGGCTTGATTTCAAATAATAATAGAGAAAAAAAACCTGAAAGTATTGAGAAATGTCGTGCTTCTGTTTTGAAGGTTTAATTTTCTAATAGAATATGAAGCTAGTTTCCCTCTGTTGATTGTAGAGTTGCCAGAATTTAGAAGTTTTTTTTTGGGGGGGGCGGTTGGTTAGGGCAGGGCAGAGCCAGGCATTGTTGCTTGGGAGGGCTGACAAACTATTTACCCTGTTGCCATCTCAAATTCCCCTGCACTCCTGGATCCTACTGCAGGTGATGTTGGCTATACTGAGGCAGTGCAGGGGTGTTTCCTCCCTAGAAAATGTCTTTTTTTTTCTATATATTTATTTATCGTTCTTTTGCATAAAAAATGGAAAACTAGTGTGTGATCTATTATCAAGTTGAATCGTGCTGAAGGAAGTGTGAATTCACAGCCATACACTTATTTATTTTTCTTGGACAAGGAAATGCTTGGAACGCAAACAAATTTAGACTGCTGCACATTCCTGTGTACAAATAGACATATGTACATAAATCAAATCATGGCACTATGCTGATCTTAAAATAATGCTCTATGTGACTAACTTATTTAAAATATTACAATGTAGTTACATAAACTCAACAATAATGCTCTTCTTTCATATATTTATTTTCCTCCATACCAGCCACTATTATAGTTGCTTCTAGCATGATATCAAGATAGTGACCCAAGTCCCTACTGTGGATCTCACATTCAAGCCAGGGGATCTGACAGTAACAGGCAAGCACACAGAGTATGGAGTCTGGCAGTTGGTGAGAGCCTCCATCCAGGAGGATCGCACAGGGCTATAGGTAGGGAGGGCTTGGCAGGGAGCTCTAGTTCATGACTGGGATGCCAGGAAAAGCGATGGTTGAAGAAAGGCTTGAGGAAAGTGATTGAGAGTGAGTTCTCTGGGAATCTGGGGAAAGAGCATGCCAGTTTCATGGCCAGAACATGTAAAGGCCCTGCTGTGGTGGGTGGCTAACTGGTGCAGAACAAGGAGGCCAATGAAGCCAGCACAGAATGAAAGCAGAAAACAACAGGTACAACAGCAGATCGAATTGAGAACTCCTAAGCTGAATCTCTGGTTCCAAATAGCCCATCATTCAAAGTGAGAGGGCTGTTGATCTGGCAGGTAGCCATGTCCTTCTCTCTGAGTCTCACTAGACACAAGGTCACTTGACCAATGGCCACCATAATCTAAATGCGAACATTTCTGCATGTCTAGGGACTGAGAGCCAATCAGATTTTTACCTTGACATGACAATTAGGCCCACATGGTTTGGTTGATTTTTATAAAACAAGAAATTAACAGGGAACAAAAATATCAGAGATCAGAATAATGATCATTTAGTTTTATTGAGAGTAGTGTTTTTATGTTGAAAGTTGAATAAGGTATAGTTTTTAGATGTAATTGTATTACTTTTTTGAAATTGAGATATTTTGGTAGTTGTTTTCCTACGAAAAATGTGGACCAACATTTTAAATACTGTTTTCCTGATTCTTGACTCTCAGTATGTTCTTTCCCTTCCTTTGGTTTTTCTTGGTCTCTACTTAAATGTTAGGAGAAAGTCACATAACAGGTTTGGTTAAATGACCAAATCAAAGCAGTGAGAAAGGGAGAGGGAGAGGAAGTGAGCAAGAACCTAGTTGTTACTTTTTGGTCAACTGTGCTATTTCCTTCAGTCTGTACCAAAGAGCATTAGAAGCAATCTCCTGTGTGTTTTTGATTCTCCATCTCATATCCTTAGAAAGGGGATTTCATTAGGTGATCAAGTAGAGAGCACAGAGGCTGTGAAGTCAGGATATGTGCATATATTAATGGTGCCAAATGCCAAATTTCTCCAAATCTTATTAGAGAACCTGATCAAAAATCCTTCAGAGAGTGATCCTATTTCCAGGATTGGGAAGGGCATTGCTTGGTTATATACTGGATTCTGTCAAAAGTGTAAATCCAGGACCAGAAAATACCTGAGAACCCAACCAGTAGATGAACAAAGCAGTTAGAAATTAGCGTAGATGAAAACCTGGGAAATGTGAAGACCCTTAGTTCCGTGGCAATAAAAAATGAAATTTCTGTAATAACAAATTAGGTTGTAATGAGGTCACATTAGCAAAATAAGAGGCCCAGATGCCTCAATGATTTAATCTCACTCTTCATGTAAGCTTGCATTGAATTTTAATGAGTATTTTGATTGATAACATATTTAGTTCAAAATAGGTATTTGAAGACAGCTGCAAGAGTATTAACATTTTGAAGATGCTGTGATAGAAATTTATTTCATTAAGTAGCTGATAAGAAAAAAAATCACAATATAAACCTGCCAGTGTTGGACATACCGTTATGACCCATCTATTCCTATTGAGAGATGAGATGGTAATGTGTCTTTATTGGACTGTTCTTTGAACACTATAGGAGCTCATTTTTGTTACTGAAGAAAATGCCGAGTGGTATCAATGAAGCAGGTACAGTAAAAGCACTAAGCTTCAGAGAAGAAAATTTCAAGCAAAAGCTGCCTAAATATAAGATAGCTTGGTGCCTCAGCTCCTGGAAAATTGCAATGGCTTTAACAGCTTAGGGATTATCTCAGTGGGGCTGGAAACTCAGACCAGTGCTTTCCAGTAGGAATAGAAAGAAAGTCATGAAGTTATATATGTGCCTAAAACTTCTAGTAGCCAAATTAAAATGTTGAAAACATACAGATGAATTAGTACATTCTATTTAGTTCCAAATATCAAAAATATCATTTCAGCATGCAACCACATAGTATGAGATTTTCTATGTATCATTTTTAGTCTGTGAACCTGTTTTGGGTATTGTTCTGCTTCAAAAGATGTAAGAAGTCTAATTCCTCATCCACATGACCATCCTTTTCACATTTTGCAAAAACCTTTATTTGCCCTGCTTTGACTTACTAAATGTCCAGGTTCTAAGGACCATTTTCCTCTTGGTGTCTTCCAGGCTACTGTCCTGTGGAAATGCCCCCATCTTTACAAATAGCCTTCTGGAGTTGGACTCCCAGAATTGGTCTTATGAGTGTAACAGGTCTGTCACTGTCACCCCTCTTGTTCTGAATATATGCCTCTATTAGTGCTACAGCTAGTGGATAAAGCTGATAGCTCACCAGATGAGGCAGTAGGCTCAAAGTTCAAGTTGGAACATTCATTTTCTTCTTCCTGGAAACACTGAAGCCAGGGCATGCTTGCTGAGGATAATGAAGATTTTGTGTCAAGGTCCCTTCCTGCTCTGACCACTTCAGGGTCCTGGAATGGTCTCAGTAATGCATTCCTACAGTCACGTAATTCTGTGAGTTTTATAGCAATACGATATTTTACTGTGGCCTGTACTTTGCTTTTCTACCCCATGTTTGGGGTTTCTGTGGGCAATTTTGAAACTGAACAAAAAGTGAAATGAGTTGAGAATATAGTTGAGTTAGTTTCATTTGGGGTGATTATGTGGTTAGCAGTCATTAATATAATTTTCCATGCTGACGCAGTGCAGGAATGAGTTGTAAAAAATCTTTCTCTTTCACCCTGGGCCTACTACCAAGAGAGTTTGTTCTCAATGGCAGGGTTACATGTGATATATTGATTTGATTATATTCTGTGCGTTCTGCAGGCAGAAGCTGGGCTTCTTCCTCAATCATCCCTATTTAATTCTACAAATGATTTTATTCTAATTAATACTTAGTTAAAGCATAAGTTCTCTCTTGTCAGATACATCCTTGATAATATAGCATATATAAGTAACATTTTTCCTGGTGAATGTGTACAAAATATACTCAGAAAATTTTAATTGGCTTAATTGTTGAATAAGAATGTTTACGGAGAACAGCATGGCATTTAAATATATAAACTCTTGTACATTTAAGACAAGTTTTTAGCAGTTTACCAGCAGTGAGTCAGTCTCTTATCAGGAAGTAACTTGAAAAAATATTTCTCCAAATTTGAGAACAGCCATAAAAATTTATTTGACACTAAGTGTAATGAATTGTGAAATCAACAGAAACTTTCTGTACAGTAAATAAGGGAAAACAAATTTTGATAATGATATCAATAAAAGATTGAAATATTTTTCTATTCCTTCCTCTAAATATGGAGAAAATCAGGGTCATAAAAAAGTGATCAAAGAGTATCTCTTGAGGGAAAAATAAAACCAGTATAACTGTACTGTACAATATGCCAGCTGGTAAATTAATGAAAAATGTCAAAATTTGATTTTGTGATGTTTGTGGTGCTTACCAGATTTTTTGAAGCTTACTTTGTGATTTATTCTTTTAGTCTCATTAAATAATTATACTTAATGATTATTTAATGAATAACAATTATTATTTAATGAATAGTGAATATTTAATTTTGTGTTTGTAACTTAGTATTCTGTAAGAGGCTTGTCTGCCCTCATTTCTATAGGTTTCAAGCCCAGCTAAATCTTCTTCTGCCTCTGCCTCCAGCACTCCTGTTGGTAAAAACTACCCATCACTCAAAGCCAAGATCAAATGTCACCGCCATTATAATCTATTTCCTGAATCCTTAATCAGATGAGAACTACTTTAGAGTTGTCCACTGCTTTGTATTTTGCCATTTAGAACCACAATCAAAGGGTCCCTTGTTCTCTTTATCTGTATCTTATAATTTTATTATTACTCTATGTCTTCCTTACTGAAAAAATGTAAGCTTAGCAGAAAATATCAGATATGACAGGGACTGGGACTGGGAGGCTAAGGCATTCACATAACCAGAAGAGCACTATTCAGGTAGACAGCGATTGAGAGAGGCTGTCAATGTCAGAGGTCTAAGAGGACCTCTAAGAGGGTTGGTGGACTACAGGGACATTGGATAGAATTGGTAGTTACAATGAGTCAGGTGAGTCATGATAATCAATGAGATTTTTAACTAGCTAAAAGGGCCCCAGTAGAAGAGCTAGAATTTAGGAGCTAGAATTTAGAATTTAGATTAATCAACATCTCACAGAGATACTTTCACATTGATATTTATTGAAGTACTTTCTATTTCTAACCACTGAGTTATGGGACCAATGTAGGTGTCTGTCAACACAGGAATGGATAAAGAAAATGTGGAATATGAATACAATGAAATTTTATTGAACCATAAAAAGAATGAAATGATGTCATTTTCAGGAAAGTGGATATAATTGGTGATTTTCATATTAATGTAAATTAAGTCAGACTTGGAAAGACAATGTCACATTCTTTCATTTGTGAATCCTAGATTTTTTTGTAATAGATACATGTGGTAAGGTATGTATGCATGACACGAATGTGGGAATAAAACAATCTAAGAGAACAAAGAGATCTAGTGGGGGAAGTGGGGAAGAGAAGGGTAGAGGCATGTGGGAGGCATAGTCAAAATATACTATATAGTTGTATGAAAGTGTCCTTATAAATCTCAGTACTATGCACAATGAGTATATGCAAATTAAAAAGAGAAGGAATTTAGGGGCAGCAATTAACTTCCTAAGAGACAAAAGTATGCACATCCAGACATCAGTCTTGAGAAACTGCATGATAGCAAGAATCTTATGTACTCTCATAGTTAATCTTGGCAGTCAACTTGATGGAACTTAACATCACCCAGAAGACTTCCCTCAGAGAACTTTCACTGAATAGAGAAGCTATACTCTCAAAGTGGGCAGCAACATCCTATGGCTAGTGCAGTAGAGTACATACAAAGGGAAAACAGAAAACCAGCTGAGCACCAGCATTCATCTTTCTATTACCTAACTGAAGGTGCAGTGTTATTAGTACATCACCCTCTCACCATCAGGCCTTCCACACCATCATGAACTGTAACCTCTTAAATAGTGAGCCAAGATAAACCCTTCCTTCCTTGTTGCTTTTATCGGGTAGACTGTCACAGCAATGAGGAAAGGTAAGTAATGCAGAGACTTGATCACTGTGAGAACCTAATTCCTAGCAGGAGAGCAAGAAATGAAAACTACACTAGGTATGTATCTGGATGCCACCTGGACAGCTTGAGGTCTTCCTATGCAAGATGAAAAAAACAGTGGAGTCAAGAGTGCAGCTGAGCCTACTGGTAAACACTGGGGGGTTGAGCACTGAGAAGCACAGTGTGGCTGGGTTATCTAGATAGCTGCAGCATTTCTAGAAGACAGGGACAATGTGGTCTGATTCTGTCAATATTCCTAGATAATGGTGGAGCACATGGTAGATTGATACTTGATATTTGTAAAGTTAGAAAGGGAGCAATGGTTTTTAGACACCTCCTATATCCTGGTGACCCCAAAATTTGTCAATGTTTTCTTCCTCTGTTACACTTTGTAAATGCTCAGATGTCCTTTTGTCATTTTATGACAACTTCGAATACTGTTTGTGAACATTTTCACTCAATGAACTTTTAGCCAACTAAGACTTATTTTCCAGAACAAAAATAATTATATTTGTTCTCCCAAACAAGCAACTGGTTTCTGCAAACAGAACACAAGATATTTTGTTTTTGAATCTTAAATTTTATTATATTTAAGGGATTTGTTTGAGAATTATAGAATGTCACGATTATTATGTCTCATTTACTATGATATATTTTTGTTTTTTATACCATATGCAATGCATTAAAGTTTTAAAATATTAATTACTTTAATAAACCTTATACATCCAAGCCTCTGTGCCTATATGTGTGTGCTAAGTACAATTTACATGAATAACTTTGATCGCTGTTCCTTTTACTTATCTAACTAAGGTGTTTAATGAATTTGGACAAAAATAGACTCAAGGGCAGATTTTCCTAAATGCTGTATATCAGTTGAAAATCGTTTTGGAGATAAAATATAAGCCCTCCTGGAGTTTTAGGAACATGGGGCTCCTTTCTTAATATTAACTCTTCTTACAACTGTTAGACAATTATTTTGATTTTTAATTTTCAAAACTTTTTCTATGTAAATTTGTTACTTATTAAGTCTTACATTTTATTTATATATGTTAGATTTTTCTGCATATACAATATTTTGTCTTTGAAAAAATGCTTATATTAATCTTTTTAAAATTCTTGCATTTTTATTTTTTCTTTTATTATTACATTGGTTTCAATAGTTGATTATTGTTAAGAACTGTGTTTTTTAAAAATACTTTTATATTATAATCGAAATTGCTGGTACTTCTTTTGATACTTTCAATTCATTTAAAACTTTAATATAACTATTTTGAGTTGCTATTATCAAGTATTTTCAGTACACACATTAATACATGTAGCTTTTTTTTCTTCATTTTGTTGAGATGGTAATTCTCAGTGGTTTATTCTGACATTAAACCAAGCTTTCATTCTTTGTATGAACACAACTTTGTTGTTATATACTTATCATTTTTATACAGATCTAATTTCTTTGTTATTTTGGAGGTGGCTTTGAACAGATTATGGTACCAATGTTTTTCTGTTCTTATAAAACATAGTGGATGATGGTCCTCATTTATTTTTAGATCTATGTAAGATTAGTAATGTTTTCCTTAAAGGTTAAGAA
>NW_008341879.1:1472139-1488255 GCF_000622305.1 Nannospalax galili | reverse complement strand
GCCTCTGCCTCCCAAGTTCTGGGATTAAAGGCGTGTGCCACCATGCCTGGCCTTTATTTATTATTTTTATGTGTATGTGCATATTGCCTGTATGTAGGTAAGTGCATCCATGTCGTGCAATGCCCACAGAGGACAGAGGAGGCTGTTGGATCCCCTGGAACTGGAGTTACGGTCAGTTGTTAGCTGCCATGTGGGTTCTGGGATTCAAACCCGTGTCTTCTGCAAGAACAGTCAGTGTTCTTAACTACTAAGCCATCTCTCCAGCCTCTTGTTATTATTTTCAATCTCTCCGGCCTCTTATTATTTTCAATTGAATTTTTGAAAATTTCCTATAATATATTTGATCACATTTAGATCCCCTCCCCTATCTATGCCATCACTTACTACTCCCCTGCCCAATTTCATGTATTCCATCTATCTATCTATTATCTATCTATCATCTATCTATCTATCTATCTATCTATCTATCTATCGTCATCTATCTGTCATCTATCTCTATTCCCAAATTGGCTTTGAATTCATTACACAGCTGAGGATGACCTTGAACTTAGGATCTCTTGCTTCCATCACCTGAGTGCTGAGATCACAGCTGGGCACTAGCATTCCTAGTTTGTACTCTATCTATCTATCTATCTGTCTATCTATCTATCTATCTATCTATCATCTATCATCATCTCTGTCTATCTATCTATCTATCTATCTATCTATCTATCTATCTATCTATCTATCATCTATCTAGCTATCAACTATCTAGCTATCTAGCTATCATCTATCTATGCCTATAGAATGATATTTGTGTTCCCAAATACCCTTCAGTGTGGATTCATCCACTGGAACCTGGTCAACCTGCCAAGAGTCTCACCCTTAAAAGAGACTGACTCTCCCTCTCCCAGCATCCATTGGTTGCCAATACTTCCTCGGGTACAGTAAAGTTTTTACCCACATCTCTATGTCTACGCTGGGATTTTGTCAGGCTTGAGTTTAGGTGCAATTTGTATATGTTGTCATGGTTGCTGTGAATTAAGTAACTGACTATCTGGAAAGCTATTTCCTTGAGGTCACCCACCTCATTTGACTCTTACAATCTTTCCACCCCTGTTCTGCATTGGTACTTGAACCTTGGGAGGCAGAAGTTTGACATAGGTGTCCTATCTAAGGATAAGACAGGACAAGAAGATATGGACAAGATGTCTGTAGTTTCTTATTCTCTGCATGTTAGCCAGTTGCAGGCCTCCATGTTAATCACTGTCTACTGCATAAGGAAGCTTCTCTGATAAGAGTTGAGGGATGCAGTAATCTGTGGACGTAACAGTAAGTCATTAGGAGTTGCTTTAATAATATATTTAGTAGAATAATAGTATTATACTCTCAGTTATGGTGTGTCCTGGTAAGTCTTAGGTTCCTAGACATGATATCAATGTCAGGTATGAGCTCCATCTTATGAAGGGGACCTTAAATCCAATTAAAAAGTGGTTTGTTACTTCCATAGTACATAGTGCATAGTGTCACAATTGCACCAGTGGGTGTGTATGTAATGTTTTGGTTTATAGCTTACTTCTTTTGCCTTTAGAGAACATACATATTTGACTTCTATTCTTTAAATTAATGTTTCTCATATTTACTTGTCAAATCTGTTGCTTTTCTGAGCACTAGATTTTATCATATACAGGTAGGTAGAAGCACAGACATACACACACACATGCACACACACATATACTTTTATTTTTTATTTATTTTTCCCATACTTTTAATACAATATCAGGATAGAGGATAGGGAAACCCTCTTGCCTATGGTTGAAATCTCAGGGACAATAATGTTTGGAAGTAAAAGACCAAATGAAAAGAACAGCTGGAAATCAGACAGCAGAAATGACTTCTCATTTCTCTAAAACTAAGTGATTGAAGTGTCTAAAATATAGCATGGCAGGGAGTATGTATCAGCTGGTTAAAATATCATCATTTTCCATAATAAAAAGGTATAAAATATAATGTGACTGAAGCAGCAATTCCTATAAATTCACACCTCATTTCACAGTTCTCCAAACTATTAAAATTCTAATAGGCAGTATGTCAAACATAAGGAATAAAGGAAAGGTGTCTGTGGATAAGGAAGGACTAGGGCTAAGAAGGAAACTATGCTAAATTTGGGTTTAAAGGGGAAAAAATTAAGACCAAACTCTAAGAAGGGGGTTTGGTACACATAAGAACAGGAAATAGGCAAGGATAAAGGAAGTTCTAGTTCATATGAGAAACCAAAGTGAACTTTTTCTCCAACTAAGTATTTAATGAGCTTTTCCCAAGCTCTGGAAACTCACACATTTCCCAGTTTGAAGCCATTACCATATCACAGGCATGTCCCTTTTCTAGTCTGTTAAATTGTGATAACATTTCAATAGAAGAAGTGGGAACCTGACCTGCTGTTTTTCACTTCTTGCTTCATTTACATAATTGAGGGTTCAGGAAATAAATTTAAAAATGCACATGGCCTTTTAATTTCTCTTTTCAAATTTCCATCATTTTCTGGTAATCTAGGTATACTTTCATGGATAAATAGCATTGCAGTGTTTACATATGACACATCCGGAGACTGTGTCTATTGTCTTCTTGCAAAGACTGACTTCTATTGAGTTAGGTTTCCTTTTTAGGAGTCTACAGCATTTTAGAGGACAGAATCTGACCAGAGTGAGTGATGGGACCACAGAACTTTGGTGTCTTGGAAAAATGAAATCTGAGTGTGATAACTGCTTGTCTGCTTTCAAGACAGGCAGATTGGCTTATGCTACTGCTCAGGCCTCACTTGCTAAGAGCCTTGAGGATTCAGGCAAGATCCAGGTACCATCTCCTCTGTTGGTGTTAAAATCCAGGGTACTTAGACGCTATTCTTTCTGGAGGACTTGGAGGGTAAAGATTGGGGTATTATATATGGATATGGTCTGGAGGAAGCAAGAGATGGAGGTGGGAAGATGGCCTGAGGACACAGTGATAACACTCATCTAAACACCTACAAATGTCCTGAATAAATTTTTGAGGAATTGGCGACATGCTTAGGATGAGTGGAGAACAGCTGAGCTGCATGCCTGGAGGTATATGTGCAATAACACAGAGTCCAATAACGATGGAAGCATTGTACAGTCTCTGAAGACTGGTGGGAATTACGGGGGCCATTATTAGATTGCCAGCAGCTGATGGCTATAGTCTGGGCTAAGTAAGTCTCCAAAGGGAAAGGGGACTCATCTGACATCTCTAGTGTATTCATGTAGCATCTTTTCTGTGCCGTTTCTCTTCTCTTCACTCTCCCATTCATGATTTTCAAAATGTGGAAGAGTCATTTGTTAAAAGCAAGTTGTTCTGAGGAAGATTCAAAGCAGGTAGAAATAGTAAGCTTGAAATTTTTGAAAAATTTGGAAAAATAGATTACAAACAATGGGAGGGATAAACCATAATTTCATGTATGTAGTGTATAGAACACATTATAGGAATGTGTGTGTGTGTGTGTGTGTGTGTGTACTGAGCAATTTTAGTTATTTGATTTAAGCTACTTAATTTCCTCTTTATATATACTAATCATTGAGAACTGTATTACAGAAAAAAAAATGAGACAGTGTCCCTGTAGCCCCACGGAGCCCAGAACTCATTATGTAGACCAGGCTGGCCTTGATCTCACAGAAATCCTCCTGCTTCTGTCTCCCAGGTGCTGTGACTAGGGGCATGGGCCACCACGCCTGGATTCCATTCTGTTTTATTTATAATACAATACTAACTGTAGGGACTTCTTAGAGAACATTTCAGACCTCTGTAGATTACCAATATCTTTTACTTACAGAATTTAATAATATCTTTTCCAATTGGTCTACCACATTTGGTACTGGTATTGATTCATAACGTGTTCCTTCCCAGTGAATTTCCAGATTTCACTTTTTTTCTGGTTCTTTCTGAAGTTTTCTCATTGTCTTTCTCTGTTACCATCACCTCTACCTATGTGGCTGCTCTAGGGCAGATGTCTGGGCTTTTAACTTTGCTCTCGGTTCTCCATGCACTTTGTTTTGCTCACCTTATACACTTTCACAGTTTCATAAATATTTTAGACAGAAGATTTCTACATGATCTTCTTCAGCTGTACACTACCCTACCCCTGAATTTCAGGTTCATATTTTCGGCTATTCACTAATGATCCAAATCAGCTGCAGGCATCTCAAGCTCAGATTTACTAGTGAATCCACTCTTTTCTAGAACGAATCTCAAATTCTAGCGTTTTCAGTGTCAGGTGCTCAATATTTCATTTAGTTACGGTATCCTAGCTAATCCTTGATATGACGAACATTGGTGGTGGGAGACCACACGTTTGGCTATGGACCGAGCTTGACAAAGGAAGGCAGGAAGTAACAGGGAAGGATGAGGGAAGCAGTTGGATTTCCTTGATACTTCTGTGCTTTGGAGTGGCTTTTCTGGCAGTGGTTGATTCTGTACCTACACCTCTTGCAAAGGGTGTGCTTTTCCATAATCGACCTCTCATCTAGCTCCAGTGGAAACACTTCGTGTTTATGCTGCATCAAGTTGCGGTAATGATTTCCTACTGCTTCTTGTCCATGGATATCTAAATATCTTCCATTAACTCCTTTAATTTTGCCCCCACCACCATATATAGTCTTTTCACTAACTTCTTTCAAATTTTCTGTCAGATGTCCTTTTTGCCTCCTGCAGATTTTGATTGATGGAATGATTTTGGTCTTCCATGTTCAAAATGCAGCAGGTCCCTCTGGCTCCTGTGACTTATTTTGCCTTCAACAGACATTCTCTGCTACATCCTAACACCCTTGGATTAAACTCTGTTGTTAGTTTCTTTATAGAATCCTAGTTTGGATCCCTCAACCAACCACAAACTATTCAGGCATTAAGATTAGAGAGTGGTGGTGGGGGGGATTAACCAGCATGGAGGGGGAATGAAAAGGTCATATAGAAACCTATTTACTTATAACCAAATTAAAATTGTGTATATATAATATGTATGTATTTGAAGGGAGATACCGTGCCAGACCTTTGAGGGAAACTGGAACCTGGCAGCATGCCGACCATTCTAAATGAGTGGAGAGGTGGGTGAACACAGGTGAAGTCTTGGATGGAGCTACTCAACCACGTTGCAGAATCGCATGCCGTAACAAATGGTTACTTTTCTAGGCACATCTCTGAAAAGTTGGTATGATTTTAGAAAAAGATTTTTTTATTATTTTTATTTTATGTGTATGCATGTATTGCCTGCATGTAGGTAAGAACACCTGTGTTGTGCAATGCCTGCGGAGGTCAGAAGAGGATGTTGGATCCCCTGGGACTGGAGTTATGGACAGTAGTTAGCTGCCATGTGGATGCTGGGATTCAAACCTGGGTCTTCTGCAAGAACAACCAGTGCTCTTAACTGCTGAGCCATCTCTCCAGCCTCCAAAAGTTGGTATGACTTTTAAGGTGAGTATTTTAATCTCTTTCCTTTTAAGGAGCTTCTAGTCACTGGGAAAGGCATGTCACATACACTAATACCCTGGATGCTGTTTTGAGTAGAATATAGATATAATTGTGTAATCTTTCTTTTGGAATTGTGAGAAAATGTTGGCAGCCAGGAAAAGGACATCTAACAAAAATAAAAGGAAGAGAGAAAGACCTTGGAAGAAATCATAGTTGGCCTAATACATGTGAAATATCGGAAATGAGATACACATGCATAAAGCTGGAAAATTGGAGCAGTTTATTTTATGCATTATTTAGGAAGTATGAATTTAGTACTGTCCTAACCAGCTTGGCTTTTCTTCATGGACACAAAGAGGAAGAATGTATTCACACTAGCTTGTAAACAGATATAACATATTTCATATCCAGGTTCTGACAGTCTCAATTCAGACTGAAGAGCAATCTTTTAGATATTTTTCATTGCACTTATATTGTGAACTCCATTTTGGTGGGTGAATATCACGGTAAGCTTCGGCATTCATATGCTAATGTTGTAAGTTGGAATTGTCAAGAGAATTATGCACAGACTTGAGTACATGTATGTGTGAGTGAGCATTATTTGTGTTTGCCAAAGCAGCATGTGCTCCTGAAGGAAGACAGTATCTTATCTTACTAGCTGTCTGGTCTCAGTTTCTCTTTCTAATGTGCCAGAAAGAAAATGTCTTTATCACTGAATATTTTGGTGAGGCACAGATTCCAGGATGCCCTCCAGTGCTCCAGTAGTATAAGATCCCCCCCCATACACACACACACACACACACACACACACACACACACACACACTCTCCTCTCTTTCTGTATGGTGTGTGTCAGTAAGTGTCTATGGGTGTGTAGGCATGTATATGCACATACATGTATCTATTAGGAATGCAATATTAAGATGCTTTTGGTTTCAGTGCATTTACTATTTCATGGAAACCTGTAACTGTTTATCAGAACTTTGAATTTTTGTTGTAATGATGCTTAGGAGAAAACATTCCATAGGTAAAGGGAAAATGTTCTTGGACTTAACCCTTGCATTGATTTCATATTTATTTATTTTTTTTTGGTCTTTTTGAGAGACGGTGTCCCTGTAGCCATAGCTGGCCTGGATTCACCAGTGGAGACCAGGCTGGCCTCTAACTTACAGAGAGCCACCTGCCTCTGCTTCTTGAGTGCTGGGATTAAAGACGTGCACCATCACACCCAGCTTGATTCCACATTTCTATTAGAACAATAACTTTGTTTAGTCAGATATCTTCTATAGAAAGTCTTTTCCATATCTCTTCATTTTTGTTTTTTGTTTTTTTTTTGGGGGGGGACAGGGTCGATCTGTTGACCCAGCCGGTCTGGAACTCACTGTGTAGACCAGGCTGACCTTCATCTCTCAGAGATCTGCCTGTCTCTGCCTCCCAATTTCTGATATTAAAGGTGTGTGCTGCCATACCAAGCATATTTCTTGAATTTTATTATTATTAGACAGTTATAAACAGTAGAGGATTGATTTTAACATAACTGGAAGGTAGTCTGAGCACTGAGATTACAGAACAAGGTCAGTTCATGTTAGTTCAAGAATGTTCTACTAAAGGCCTTAAGGATGATTCTCCAGGTGGTAGGATGTCACTAGTGAATTATGAGTTGAGAGATAACAGAATCAGATTCATATTTTGGATGGCTCACACAGGCAGGTATGTGGAGAAAAAAAAAACATGTCCACACAAAAAAAAAAACCAACCACTAAGTCAAGTGAGGATTTCACCAATTGTCATGTGTCTGAGCTAGAACTAGATATGCAGAACAGTGTTTCTGAACATGAGATGTTAGTTCTACTTGCATCAGAATTACCTAAAGGATGTTTGTGGAAAAAGCTAATTTGCAATTCTTATATTAAACCTCCTAAATTCACATTCTTACATTTTGACTTTTCTCAAACTGTGTCCTCAATACTATTCCATCCTTCGCCACCTATGTGGTTGAACATGATCCCACATTTAAAAAATTCTGAGTACTGACTATTGTCAATTTGACTTAGTTACAGTAACCTGGGAAGAGAAAACTTCAATTGAGTAATTACCTCCATGGAATTGGCCTGTGACCTTCCTTATCTGTGAGAGACTGTCTTGTTTGATTGCTGTTGCAGGGGGGCAGACCATTGTGGCACCATCCTTAGGCTTGTGGGCCAGGGCTGCATAAGAAAGCTTGCTGGGCATGATTCCTGTGATTGAGGCAGTAAGCAGTGTCCCTGCAGTTTCTGCCTCAGTCCTGTGGGAATTCCCACCTGACTTCCCTCGATGGATTGTGACCTGGAAGTATAAAGTATAAAACTTTTCCTCCCCTAAGTTGCTTTTGGTCATGATATTTATCACAGAAACAGAAATCAAACTAGAGCACTCAGTTATTACATCATTTCCTTAGAGAAGTGAACCTTGAATCTAGGTAGACTTGGCCACTTTCTTCACTGTGCCCCTACCATTTCCTTTGATCATTTCTCTAAGAAACTGTAGTGTTATACTACTGTGCTTCTTTGCTGATGTTTAATTCTTCACTTTAGCTTTTTGTCTCAGCTTCTGTCCTTTTATATATATTTAGAATTATATATAACATATATCTCTATCATCTATCTATCTATCTATCTATCTATCATCATCTATCATCTATCTATCTATCTAGAATCCAATTAGTGTTGTCCATATGCACATGGTCAATCTGTCAGAGAGCTCATCCCTACAGAAACCTGACCCTCCTTCCCTCAGTGACTTTTGACTGACTGCCTATAACTAGGAGTAGAATTGGCATGGTCTTGTGCAGGCCTTGTGCTGGCAACCCTAGCTGTTGAGAGTTCAGGGATGCAATATCTCTGTCTTGCTCAGAAAATACTATTTCACAGCAGTCTTCCTGGTCCTTGAGCTCTTATAATCTTTCCACCCCCCTTTCTGAGGTATTTCCTGAGCCTTGGTGTAGGGGTTGTATTATAGATGTTATCATCTATCTATCAATAATCTATCATCTATCATCATTATCTATCTATCTATCTATCTATCTATCTATCTATCTATCTTCTATCTATCTAATCTGAGTCCAGTTAATGTTGCCCATGTGCATAGCAAATTTGGGGACATCCACTGGAGCATGGGTAACCCAGCAGTGAGCATACATCTGGAGAAAAATGACTCTCCCTACCAGCAGCCATCAACTGCGAATAACTCTTAGACTAGAGGTAGGGTCTCATGATGTCCTCCCTTATCCATGCTGGAGTTTAGACGGGCTTGATCTTGCTCAGGTCTTGCACAGGTATGCACAGCTGCTATGAGTCCATGAGTGCAACAGCCATGCCTCACTCAGAAGACAGTATTTCAAGCATTCTTCCTCACCCCCTGGCTCTTACCTTCTTTCTGCCTCTTCTTCCACAATGTTTCCTGAACCTTGGGGAGAGAATTGAAATAGTTGACAATAACTTATTCTCATCACTTTAGAGAGTAATGAGACTGTATTAATGAGTGCTTACTGCGAAAAGGAGGTTTCTCTAACAACATGGTTGAGAGCAACTCAAATCTATGGGTAAATCACAAATTTTTAGAAGGCAGCTTGACATTGTGGCTATTTAGCAAAATAAAAACAGTATGTCACCGCTCGACACCCCTCCCTGGGCCTATGAGCTTCCTAGCTATGGGTTTTTGACTAGGTTTATAGTATTTCTTCCTTCCTGTGGAGCAGGTCTCAGATTCCATCAGAGAGAAGTTGGTTACCCCCTGAAGGGTCATGCCACTATGTACCATGGGCACACTTTGCCTGGCAAGTCAGTATTGTAGCATGCAGAGTCCAGTGCTGGGTAAGAACACTGATGTATTTTCTCCCTCAGTGGCCTGCATAGGATCTTCTGGCACATGAAAGCTACCAGTGGGGAAAAAATTTCCCAGATAGTTGGAGATTGATTTTTCTGTGTTTTGAACCAAAGTATGTGGTATCTTCAGCAATAGGAACTGAACATCTAATTATAGTGTGAAATGAAAAGAAATATTAACAGCCTGTGCTACTTTTAGAAACATTTGAGACCTCCTTCACTAACAACTCATAGGGAAATGTCCCATGCCTGGCACTGAGAATTTCACTTAACAATCTGTATCTTCTGGAATCATCATTGTCCACTTGTGCAGTGTACTGTCATTCAAATTACTTTTTAAAATGTGTATTTTTTATTATTTTTATTTGATGTGGATGAATGTATTGCCTTTATGTAGGTAGGTGCACCCATGTTGTGCAGAGCCCGTTGAGGTCAGAGAGGGAGTTGGATTCCCTTGAACTGGAGTTATGGACTGTTGTTAGCAGCCTTGTGGGTATTGGGAATCGAACCCAGGCTTTCTGCAAGAGAAGCCCAGGGCTCTTCACTCCTGAGCCATCTCTCTAGCCCCCTTAAAGTATAATTTTTAATTAGCTTGCAAAATAGTGGAGTTCCATAAGGCTTTTTCATACATCCTTAGGTAACTCACTCCCCATCTCCCCTTCTTCCCCATTCCCTGCCTTCATCCCTACTTAAACCTTTAACTCTCAGTACCCTCACCCTTATCACATGGTTTCTTCTATTCATTGCAATTATATTTTTAAATTGGGCTGTAAGAGAGTAGGCTTCCATATGGCATTTTTCATAAGTACCTCATTTGGTTAGCCTTTACCCTGTCATCTTTTCTTCCCTTGCCCCCCCCTTTCTCCCCAATGACACCTTCTTACCCTGAGCATTTATTATTTCTGTTTTATCTCTATTCTACTATCACCTTCCCTTAACACATCTTTCCTCAAAGGTCCCTTTGTAGTTTCCTGGCTTCCTCGTGTACTTCAAGTTCAACACACACAAAAAGATTTGAAGCCAGAATCCATGTATGAGAGAGAACATGTAGAATGTGTTTTGCTGGGCCTGAGTTATCTTACTCAGTATAATGTTTTCCAGTTTAATCCACTTACTTGAAAAGTCACAATTTCATTTTCCTTTTCAGCTAAATAAAATTCCACTGTGCATATATACCACATTTTCATTATCAATTGGTAGGTTTATGGACATATCAGTTGATTGCATTTCCTAGCTGTTGTGAATAGAGTAGTAATGAACATGGATGTGCAAGTGTCACTGCAGTAGGATATAAAATATGTTTGGTATATGCCCAGGAGTGGTTCATATGGTAGTTCTATTTCTAGTGTTTTGAGAAAACTCTAGAGTGATGTCTGAAGTGGCTGCAGTTCCCCCTTTGCCACATCCATGCCAGAATTTATTCTTATTTATATTCTTATTGATGGTCATTCTGGTGGGTTGAGATGGTATCTTAAAGTCATATATCTGGGTCCTCCCTCTATTCTATTCCATTAATCTATGGGTCTATTTTTGCACTAATACTTCGTTTTATTACTCTGTATTTGCAGCATGACTTGAAATGAGGCTTAGTGATGCCCCCTGCAGTATCTGCATTTCCCTAATGGCTAAGAATGTGGTTGGATACTTTTAAAAAGTGTTTAAATCCCTTTCTGTTTCTTCTTTGGAAAACTTCCTGTTGAGTTCCATAGTCCATTTAAAAATTTTCTTTGTTTTCTTGATATTTAGATTTTTAAAGTTCTTCTGTTAGATGTGTAGATGGGAAAGATTGTTCTCCTATTCTAGGCTGCTTCTTCACTTGATGGGTAGTTTCTTTGGTGTAAAGAAATGTTTTAGCTTCATGATCCCATCTGCTGATTGTTGGTCTTATTTCCTGTGCTGCTGAATTCCTTTTCAGAAAATGCTTACCTGTATCTGTAAGTGGTATGGTACTCTCCTTTTCCCTATAACAATTTCATGACATTAGTTCTTATGTTGAGGTCCTTGATATACTTAGAGTTGAGTTTTGTGCAAGGTGAGTGATAGGACTTGGTTTCATTTTTTCTGCATGCTGAAGTCCAGGTTTGTCAGAACTATTTATTTAATACACGGTCTTTTCTCCAGTCTATATTTTTGGTGTCTTTGTTAAAAATCAGGTAGCTGGAGCTGCAAAGACATGTCTCAGTCCTCAATTTTATTGCATTGATCTACATGTCAGTATTTTGCTTTATTACTCCATCTCTGCAGTATAATTTGAAATGAGGTATAGTGATAACCTCCTACAGTATTCTTTTTATTCATAATTGCTCTGTATATCTTGGTCTTTTATGGCGCCATATAAACTTTTGGATTTTTTTTTCTGCATCTGTGAAGACTTGTTCCAGGTTTTCAACTGGGACTGTATTGAATCTGTGCACTGCTGCTAATAGTATGGCCATTTTCATAGATTAATTCCTCTGATCTATAAGAGGCCTTTCCATCTTCTAGTGTCCTGTATTTCTTTCTTCAATGTGTTAACGCATCATTGTAAAGTTCTTTCATTTATTCCCAGATTTTTTTTAATGAAATGACTATTGTGAATGGGACTGTTTCTCTGATTTCTTTCACAGTATGCTTGTCATCAGTATCTAGGAAGATACTGTGCATTGTGTGTTAATTTTGTATCCTGTCACTTTGATGAAAGTATTTTATTAGTTCTAAGAGTTATGGGGTGGTTTCTATAAGGTCTCTTGTGTATAGAATAGCATCATCTGTAAATTGATTTTTTTCACAATACTAGGAAATAGAAAAAACCTAGATGTCCATCAACTGAATATCCATAATCAAATAGATAATGAAAGTATGGTATATTTACACAATGGATTATTATTTATCTGTTAAGAAAAATAAATTATAAAATTCAGAGGTAAATGGATATACCTGGAGGCAGTTATCCTGAGTGAGGTAACTCAGACCTAGAAAGACAAAGTCACACATTCTCTTTCATGAATGCTATCTTGAATCTTTAGATAGGTGTGTTTCAATTGGAAAATCCATAGAAGTCAGGAAACTAGTGTGTTATGGGAGGCGGAGATAGAATGCAGTGACATAAAAGGGGAATAATGGAATAGGAAGAGTTAGATAGGGTGAGGAATGGGGGGGCAGGGCAGAGGAGGGAGTAAGGGAGGGATAACTAATGCTAAAGGCCTTTTGAAAAAGTCACATGGAGACATACTATTGTAGAAACTTCTTAAACTATAGACACATACAATATGAAAAGAGTTTCAATATAGTTACCCTGTAATGGGGCCTCAATGGTCCTACCAGATTCCACAGTCTAGCAAATTAAAAGCCCAATGCCAGGAATAGACTCTTTTTTAGAGTTCTTGACTCAGGCAGTCCCATAGACCTTCAAGCAACACTTGATATTGCCATTTCTCTTGTTTACCCACCAGAACTTCATGATAAGATCTTATTACTGAAGACACTACATGCAAGAGTCATAAAATAAACATGGAGAAATTGAACTGGTACTAATTTCAAAGTTTCATTGCTACTGGTTAGCTTTCATAGCCCTGGGAGGTACTGTGCATATTATCAGAACACAAAAGTAATCATCAACTTTACTCAGCTGTGAATCCTGTGGGTCACAATAACAACTTCCCTTGGAAGAGATGCCCAATAGTGCAATAGTGGCATGAATGTTACTGGAGTATTCAACCAACTTTTGATTGGATTTAAGGACCATTTTACAAGATGGAGACTATATTTGGCTCTGTTATCAGGGACAAATATCTTTGGCTAAAAAGGCCACAGGCCATAGGGGGAACCTGATGTTATTATTCTACTAAATAGACATACTATTAAGTTATCTCCTAATGTCTTATTGTGATACCCATAGTTTAATATATCTCTTAGCTATCAGCAAGGAAGCTTTTTTTTTTTTTTTTGGAGCAAATGGCAATTTACAGAGAGACCTACAACTTTGTCAATGTGTAGAGAATATGAGACTGTAAAATGTTCATCCCTAAATGAGACTACTATATCATACCTCTTCTCCCAAAACCCAGGGACTATTGAGAAAGAGGTGGCAGAAAGATTGTAAGAGCCAGAGGCGGTGAATCAATACAAGGGAACTGTGTTTCCTAGATACCACAGGGAAGTTGCATATATGATTTCACAGTGCCTGTGACAGCGTATATGAGACCCATGCAAGCCCAAACCAGATAATGAATGTGGGAGGTGGGCTTGAAACCCCAAGACCTAGCTGAGGATTTGTTAGCAATTGGTAACTGCTGGGAGAAAGAGAGTCAGTGTGATACCTGGTAGGTTGACCAACCTCCAAGGGATGGACCCATACCCAAGAGCATTTGGCAAACACAAAATAGGCCTTTAAAAAGAAAAAAATAATATAAGACAAGTAGTTTGTGGGGTATGTATAGTAGATAGGGATAAAGATGGGGAAGGGGCATGAATATGATTAAACTACATTGTAAAAATTTCAAAGAATCAATAAAACAGTTTTAAAAATTGAAAATAGGACAGATCATATAATTCACAGTCAGTTTAAAATAGGAATACATATGGAAAGAAATTGAAGCTCACAATTAGAACTGGAAGATGAGGACATTGAAAAGAATGACAATGTTAAACAAAGCCCAGGCCCAGGTGGATTCATAGCAGAATTTTATTAGACCTCCAAAGAGGATCTACAATCAGTACTGTTTAAATTATTCAAAAAGATAGAAATAAAGGGAGAGCTTTTAAAATTTTTCTGTGAAGCCAGTGTTACTCTAATATTAAAATCATGGTAAGACACAGCAGCAACAGCAACAAAACCAGGTTAGGCCATATACCTAATGGATATAGATGCAAAAATTCTCAGCCAAATACTTGCAAATTACATGCTGGCACATATCAAAATAATCATCCACCATAAGCAAGTTGGTTTTACTCCAGAGATGCAGGAATGGTTCAATATATGTATGTCCATAAATGTAATAAATCATATAAAATGGCCTGCAAACAAAAATCACATGAGAATCTCAATAAATTATCATACTAGATTTCAAACTACATTATAGCTATAGTCATAAAAAACATTATGGTATTGGTACAAAAACAGACATGCAGATCAATGGAGCAAAATAGAAGATCAAAATATGAATGCATGCAATATGAGCTCCCTGATATTTGACAAAGTTGTCAAGAACACACATTGGAGGAAAGACAGCATCTTCAACAAATGGTCTGGGAGTACTGGATCTCCATGTGTAGAAGAATAAAATTAAACCCATATCTATCACTCTGCACAAAAGTCAACTCCAAGTGGATCAAAGACCTCAATGTGAAACCTGAAATATTGTGACTATTAGATGAAAACATAGGCAGTGCCCTTTTAGGTGTAGGTTCAGGAAATAATTTTCTAAATCGGCTATCAGTCACTCAGGAATTAAGGTTGACAATTGACATTTGGGACTTCTTTAAACTAAAAAGCTACTATACAGCAAAGGAAGCAACCAACCGAGTGCAACAGAAGTTCGCAGCATGGGAGAAAAGCTTCACCAGCTGTACACCTGACAGAGAATTAATATCCAGAATATACAAAGAACTCAAAAAACAAAGAAACAAGAAAACAAATGATCGAATTAAAAATGGGCCATGGATCTGAACAAAGAGCTCTCAGAAGAAGAAAAAAAATGTCTAAGAAACACCTTAAAAAGTGTTCAACGTCCTTGGTAATTAGGGAAATGCAAACCAAAAGTACTTTAAGATTTTGTCTTACTTCATTCAGAATGGCTAAGATCAAGAGAACAAAGGACACTAAATGTTGGCAAGGATGCAGGGAAAGGGGAACCCACCCACAACCTTCACAAATGGTGAGATTGCAAACTGCTGCAAACACTGTTAAAATCAGTCTGGAGAACTCTTAAAAAACTAAAACTAAATCTACCATATGAGCCGGTCATGCCTCTCCTTGGCATTTACCCAAAGGTTGCAACATCTTACTACAGAGATACTTGCTCAGCCATGTTTATTGCTGATCTTTTAATAATAGCTACGAAATGGAAACAACCTAAATGTCCCTCAATTGAGGAATGGATAATGGAAATGTACATTTACAGAATGGAGTTCTACTCAGCGATAAAGTTAAGTGAAATCACTAAATTTGCAGGTAAATGATTGGAATGAGGAACTGTTATACTAAGTAAACTAACACAGACTCAGAAAAATAAGCCATGTATGTTCTCTCTGAAAATATGTAGCGCATAGCTCCAAATCCTTAGATGTGAGTATATACGTTGTGGCAATCACAGGAGCCAGGAAAGTGGAAAGGAACCATGGGGGTAAAGGGGAAGAAAGAGCTAGATAGAAGAGGAGAATAGGAGACATGTGCTATTAAGGGGGTAATTGGGAAAATAAAGACTTTTAACTGGGGAGCAAATAGGGAGAGAGAGAGAGAGAGAGAGAGAGAGAGAGAGAGAGAGAGAGAGAGAGAAGAGAGAGAGAAGATAAATAACACTTAGTTGGTATGAAAAACCAAAGGGAAATATATTAGTTCAAAACCCCCTAAAATATACCATATACATACATACATACATACATACATACATACATAAATACATACATACACAAGCTCTCTAAAAGTCCAGAGATAAGTCATCTCCTGAATCCTTGGCATAAATTGTATTAGCATCCCAGAGGATGGCAATTATCCTGTAGGAAAAATTGTGCTTTGGAGTAGGAGTCATCATCTCAATAATTAATTTATACCCTCAAGCAAGTAGAGAATGTATTATAAAAACAAAATTGAGACAATGATC
>NW_008341879.1:1468827-1470005 GCF_000622305.1 Nannospalax galili | reverse complement strand
CATGAGGCTTCCTGGTCATTATGCTAACCAATAAATACATACATATATACATACATACATACATACATACATACATACATAAATACATACATACACATGTATACACACATATACTCAGGTGTATAGCTGAAGGTTATTTAACATACATACAGTGCAAGGGAGGGGGAACCTTCTCTTTAAATTGTTCAGTGTAGTCTAAGAGACTCTCAAAATAACACAGGTGATTGTCACAGCCTGCATTACCTCCCAGAATTTGAAGGTAAGACCCTATGTTTGAAGACAGACATACTTTAGACACAGGACTTGGAGCAATTGATCTGGAAGTGATCTGGGAAACTTCCTCACTAAAGACTAGGTAGCTCTCATAGTATCAGAAGATGCTAGGCATGCTGCCAAGGGATAGTTCCACCTAGCAGTAAAGTCTACAAACCACAGAAATGACTAGCCCAGAAAATAACCTCTACTGGTGCAGTAGTGGCACTTTTATCTTGGGGGTAATCAACTTCTCTAATTGAACTTAAGGCCTGCTCAATGGGAGTGAACTCATGTATTATACTATAAACAGCCAAATACACATGGTTGGAGAGATCATAGATCCTAGAGAAAAAAAATCAACTTTTGTCACATCTCTAGACCGACATAATTTCTTAGTGTATTCTAAATACATATACTTGCGTGTACAGACAAATGTACCTGTCACCACTCATCAAAGAAGCTTCTTTTTGCAACAGAAATGGGGCAAGGAAATAGTGTAAGAGTTAGAGGTGGTTGATCACCAGACAGTTTTTCAGATATCTGGGAAGTTATTCATATGAACTTACAGCAATGATAACAACATGTGCATGACCCACACAAGCTCAAACCAGACAAAAGCCCACCATAGAAGTAGGCAAATGGATAAGAAGTCCCAACTTTAGCTGAGGAACTATTGGCAACAAATAACTATTTGGAGGGAGAGAGTTGGTTTTATTTAATGATGATGCTAGGTAGGTTAACCAGGCTCCAGTGGATGGATGCACTCTGAAGAGCATTTGGAGACACAAACTTGGCTTGATAGGTCTTAACATACCTAAGGGTACATAAATCTAGTGGTTATACTATAAAACAGGTGCAGATAGGGGAGGGTATCTAAATATGATCAAAATATACAGTATGAAATTCTCAGAAATTCACTATAT
>NW_008341879.1:1404529-1468603 GCF_000622305.1 Nannospalax galili | reverse complement strand
ATATAAAAGTATTAGGTTGTATATAATAGGGTGGAAAATGAGCAAATGAAAATATAATAAATAATATAAAATAACCTTGAATTTGTAAATTACTTAGATTTCTTCTTGTTTAAGGAAATGTATCATAATGACATGACTCAGTGACAAAGTAAACAAGGTCGCTATGTCCTATTTGCTTTTCCCAGGCTTGATTATAATATAAAGTGGACCTGGAATCCACAGACTTGCCTCACTTGGAAGAAGCTGGGTCTGCTTTTCAGGTTATAACATTGGTTCTGGCCTTGGGTTCCTGTGACAGAGCAGCTCTGTACAGACTTAGGTCTTCATGATGGGGAGTTGATATAGTCTACCTTGTTATACACAGTGGCTCACTAGCCACATTGAGAATCATTGTAAAAGATACATAAATGATACTTAATACAGTGCCATTTGTGGTCTTGACATGGCTGAACTCTCATTCTTCCGTATGTTTCCTGCCAAATACACTATTAATGTTTGTGTTCAAAACTCCATGCCTGTTGATAGTATTTGGTGACATCCTTCTGTAATGTTTGCTTATGAGATGGTTAGCTCTAAGAAAGAAGCAGCTCTGAAGTCTATTCTATTTCCTTTTGAATTCATCTATGACTTTGTTCCCTCCTCTAAGCTTGTGTTGATAGAGCCATCCAGTGTATTTAGCAGCCTGGAGTCTTTACTTATGTGTTTCCAAAGAGAAGACAAGAAATCAATAGATACCAAATGGCCAGATAGGTTGACCATACAGCCAAAGAAGCGCTGAGGTAGGTTGGCTAGGATGGATAATGCCTGAAATCCAAAATAGGTTTAGTTGGATATCACTGAGATATCACAACAAACATGACATATATGAACTTTGAGAAAGAAGAATTGAGCAAATGTGACTGATGCTTTATGAATTATGGTACTACATCAATGGGAGCTAAGCCATTGGAATAACTTGGGATATTTCTGCCTAGGGAAAGTTCCTAAAGTTTCATTATATTTCATTTCTCTATGATTTATGATTCTACAAATTTTGGGTCAAGGTAGTGGGACAAGGATCCACACCAACAGTCCAAGAATTTTGTCCTTACCTTGAAGAGCAATGACTCTTCATATTTGTGCTTGGAAGCTGTCCTATGCCTTTTGAATTAGGAAAGTTCTCCTTTTCCAATGGCCACATGTAGATATGGGAGGGCGAGGCTTCATCCTGATGCCGTGCCATTTGCAGTGGGGACCCCCTCACATGATCTTGCTTAGTAGTCATTCCTCTCTAAACTGGGATTTGGCCTACAAACTACATGAAATACCACACCATCTTTTTATTTATATGAAGTAGAGACTGGAAATTTATAGACTAGGATGGGATAAAACCAAGAGATTAGGAATGAATAAGAAATGGCTTTCATAAACTTATGTATTTGTTGATGCCCTGGCAAAAAGTATGAATAAACAGCCTGAAAAAGTGAAGACAGTAAAATACTTTTTAATTCCTCCTCGAAACACAGGATATAAATGTGATGCATTATATTCATTTATGCTCCTAGAAGGCACATTTTTTTTTGAGTGCTCAAAAGAAAAAATGATTTGAAACATGGGAGATGAGTGCTAAAAGAAATTTCTAAAACTTTCACCATTGAAACATCATTTGAAACTTGTCAGAAATGTGGGCAAGAAAGACGAAAGCTTCTGCCTTGACCATGTTTGGGGGAAAATGGACCAGCTAAACAAATAGCATTCTGAGGCAGTATGAAGTGACACGCTCAGAAACACAATTTTATTTCCTTTACAAATTCTCCCCCCAGAGTTTTTAGTCAGTCACAAAACAGATGTCATTTTTTAAAAATGCAGAATTGCAAAACACAAAAAATCAGCATCCTTCAAGAATACTGTGTGTGTTCTTATTTGCTGGTGGAAAATGTGTGTCTTGAATACCAATTATCTTTTCAGTTCAGTATTTTCTTGGGAGAACAAAAACTTTCTGGTACAGCTGCAGAGCAAAACCAAAATGGTATCAGAGAAGCGCTAGCACCTTGGAACCAGCTGTTTGTGCCATTTTGTCATCCTCCCCTTAACCCTCTGAGTCCTGGATAGAAGTCGAGAGTATTATGGGATATGAATTCCTCCGTATGCCTATGTGCACGCATGTGTCTTTAAAGCTTCCTCAGCTCATGCACAGGGCTATAGAGATTTGTACTCAAGTTCCAGCTCTGCCACTTACTAACTATGTGACACTGGGAAACCAATTTAACTTTTCAAGGCATAATTTTCCTCATCTACAAAGTGCTTATGTTAGTCTTTATCTCATATGCTGTTATGAGAATCAAGTAAAACAATGCACATTAAAATAATTAACAGAACATGTGGCACACAACAAGGGCTGAAAGGATGCTAGCTGTTTTGAGATTGCAATCTGTCTATGGTCAAGGTCTTCTGGAGTCTTTGTACCAGCTTCTTTTTATAGTAGGTACAAGGCGATGTTCTATCAAAGTCCATAAATACTAAGCACCTATTATATACCAGCACTTTCACCATGCTATGGCAATTTTCCAGAAATCTGTACAATTATGTCTGTACTATCATTTTTTTAGATGGAAAACTAATGTTCAGATTAGCTTAAGGAATTGTTCAAGATCAAGACAAAAATTTGTGGTTCAAATTTTAACTTCAGGATTCTTTCCACAAATAACTACTTAAAACAAAGCAAAATACAACAAAAACTCACTAATACCATCAGCAAAACAAAACTAAGGGTTGAAAATATGTAGCATATCATGTTACCTGCTGCCTAGAAAAGTAATCTTCAAAGACAAGGGGTGGCAGGCAGACCCTGGGGCTGTGCTTTAATCAAGAGGGTGGAGGTACAAATGCTCAGATGGGAGATTTACTATGATCTAGGGGAATGGAGCTGGAGACTGCTTCCAATTGAAATTATAATTTCATCTTTTCTAGCTACAGAAAGTGCATTAGCTATAATTTATGTTTTCACCAGGAATATCCGTACCTTTGGTGTCCTGTGGAGCTCCACTAACTTGAAGAATGGAAAATTTACAGGAAACTACAGAACATGGGCTGCACCTTTTCTTGACAGCCTCTAGGAACTACAAACGTTTTCATGAAAAAGCAAGTTTTAAATAAAAGACTTGATTTCATGTAGACTAAGAGAGCTAAATAAAGCTTGCAATAAATAAATTTAAATAAGTAAATATCTTGTTAGACATTGTAATTTCTTTAGTATGAATGGAATTTTGAGAACAAAATCTTTTTCTCACAACACCTCTAACACAGAGTCAAAGAGGGATAAAAGGGCAAAGAATAAATAATATGTGTATTTCCCAGGCGGAAGAACATTTTCAAATGTGATGTTTAGTATAAAGATAAGGACCTCAATGTATCCCCCTTCTGTCTTTTCAGTTTTTTTTTTTTTTTAAGTTAGGGAAGCTTAATTGGAATGGTAATCTATGATAGTATTTCATATGATTTAGAAGCTAGGTTTTACATCTGAGGGCTTGCCTGGGATGTGGCTGCATGCCCAATGAGGTGAACCACCTCATAGTAGCTATGAACACAAAGTGAGTAGTTTGTGAGGGACAGTGTCTGCCAGGGACAATGTCTACCTGTGTGACTCACTGGGAAGAACAGAGCCAAGGAAGCTGAGTTGGGGGAGCCAGACCCTGGAAGACCTTGGCCTCAAAATCCAAATTCTAGTCCTTTGTAGGACAGCTATTTGCTGTTGGTGACATAATCCTAAAATAACCTTACAGTTTCCTTTCCAGTTGGGTCCAACTGGAATGTTGAAAAGGGCTTGCGTTTTACTCTGTGGTAACTTGGGAAGAAGCAGATGGTGTAACTTCTGTCATGTTTGTACCTCTAGGACAAGTCACACATCTAGACTAATGATGGGAAGTGAAATTGACTGGTGTCAAACTTCACTCTGTCTTTCCATTTTGGAATATTTTTCTAGGTTGCAGTTGGTCTTCAGAAAAATATGGCTCTGCAGGTTTTGTTGGAGATCTGGTCACCATAACTAAGGTGGTAGCAATGGTGTAGATATGTTGTGTGTGGTCAGTGGAGGTTACTATCATAACTTGAGACCAATTTCAAGTATTATAGTCTCTGGTGATACTGGATAATGAAGAAGTTTTTACATATCTCTTTTACTAAGATGCTGTGAAGACCACTGCTCACTGGTAATGCTACTTATTCTGAGTTGTTTTGGCCGGTCTATTACCTGGTAAATTTACACCATGATGAGCTGTGGAAATGTCTCCTTGAAGGTTATGGGAATGAATAATCTTATCCTCCTTAATGTAGTAAACTGTCCTGGATTTTTCCAGAATTGAGGATGTGGGACTTTCCTTTATGACCAGGAGAATCCAAGACAAGCATTAGACTATTCAGTTCTAGAAGAACAACAGGGCATTAGCTGAGCATTATGAGGTGTGGTGTTAAGTATTGCTATTTTACTAGCCAGGTGAGTGACCATGGTTAACCTTTAAGGAGTTCAGTTTCCTGAACTACAAAGTTAAAGTTTTAGCTGCATGGCCTCTGAGGTTCTTTCCTGTACTTATAGTGCATGGATGGAAGGTCATTGACCGAGAGTAGGGTGGAAGTAAAATGGTATATATGTCATTCAATGTCTTGAGAAAGCTGAATTCCCCACTTATAGAGAGACTTCATCTACTGTAGAAATTTGAAATGTCTCTAAGTCCATTCCAGCTAGCCTTGTGCCCTTGCATCCTGCCGCAATGCCTCCTAGAGATCAAAGGTAGGAGACTCAACATCTTGCTCCACAGTGCATGCTGGTTGGATTGTTCCATGTCTCTTGCACTAGGCCCTTTCTTCCCACTGTTGTGAGCTTGGTCTTCCTGTTTGGACTTTCTGGACTTCTGCTTTCATACTCTTTAAAGTAATATATGAATTAGACATCCTATAAGTCAAACTTCTTGTTCATTATATTAGTCTTTTCCCACAGTGCCAAGTTAATTTGTTCTATTGGGGATTTTACTGAGTTTAAATATAAATAAAAATATGATTCCACACTAAATTTGGTCAATTATTCCCATTGCAGTAGAAAAATTAGCATACTTCACCACTGTATGTTTATACATCCATCATTAGTTTGAATTTAAAGCTTAAGACACACTCCTCTGTCATTATTGAGATCATAAATACTGTGCTGAATTCATACTTGTTTTAATACTTTTATTTTGAACTTAGGCTTTGCATATTTGAGATGGCTTATGTAATTAAATGATTCCAAGTGGAATAATTAAGTGTAAAATTAGGACACAGGGCATCTATAGCAACAGATGAAGGAAATGTCACCTGGCACTTAAAATAAGATTATGATTATTAATTACAGATAGTACTTGGATATAACTATAATTGAGTGCTTTGCTATGCCCAGGAATATAGCTTTACTTGAATTATATCAATGGTTCCTAACAATTAATGCACAAAGGAAACACTTGGGACACATAGCTCTCATTGGATGATCAAAGATATTATATACATTAGATTTTTAGAGAGAAGCTTTTCTAGCAGTAAATTAGAGGGACACTTTTTATTATGTGTGTACTTTGGATAGTAATCTGGGTAATATAGGAAAAGTTATTTGTTTTTTAGTTTTTGTTTTATAAATGCCAAAAACACTGTTAAGAGAGTACCTTTATTTTGCTCTGTTGTTTTTTTTTTGTTAAATACTGAGTCTCCTTTCAGCCACAGCTGTCCTGGAACTTGCTATGCAAACTAGGTTGGCCTCCATCTCACAGAGGTCCACCTGCCTCTGTCTCCAAAGTGCTGGAATTAAAGGTGTACACCACTATGCCCAGCCTGAGAATACTTTTTGTTTTGACCTATAGAAGCTTAGGCCATAACATAAACTTGCAATGTAGAAGACTACTGAATTATCAAGGGCTGAGTAATGTTTTTCTTGGTAATTTGTATTAAGATAGGGAAATAATACAGTGACTGCTGAATAGAGATTTGGCATGCCCATTTGGATGCTCTCTTCAATACCAGATTGAAGTGAGTCACTGTGAGATTCTATATAGTTCACAATTAGACCCTGACCAACTTCTTAGAGCAAGGGCGGGTGTTCTATGCTTCTGATGCACCAAATGAGCTGGGAACTGTTAGCACACAGCTCGAATCCAAGCACTCAGGAGGCGGAAGCAGGCTGATTTCTGTAAAATGGAGACCAATCCGGTCTACATAGCTAGTTCCAGTGGATTTGGGGTTACAGGGAGATCCTATCTCAAAACAAACAAACAAACAAACAAACAACAAAAACTACACATAGCAAAATTAGCATTTTTTTTTTTTTCTTGATTATGAACCCAGTTATTTCCTCTTAGGCCGAGGGCTTACCTGCTTTGACATGGACTAGGGCAGCAGGCAACCTATGTGAAGGCAATGACTCGCAAAGACAAGCTTTGCATCTTCTTAAGCCCTTGTACAACTTCTTGGCAGAGGTCCTAGAGTTCTGAAACATCATAGAGCATGCAGGAATTCATTTGGCATGAAACAATTTTAAAGGCATTTTTAAAATATTTTTTTTTCTGAGAAGGAACTATATCCTGATGAGCTAGGCAGAATAAAATTAACTGCAAAAGGGATTTCCTTATATTTGAAAGAACTGATGCATTGTGTAGAGTAACTTTAAACTGATAGAGTTAATTGAAATGTAATTAATGTTGGGAAATGTCCTTCAATTTAATGAGTTTGCTTTTATGCTTGATGTTTGATACTCATTTGAATTTCCTGAAAGTAACTAGGAAGTGAGTCAATTTTCTATGATAATTAAAGCACTTTACCAGATTTTTTATAAAGAAGTTTTTTCCTGTAATGTATATGTATATGTTTGTGGACAGTGCTGTTAGGTATTCAATGAATGCCTTATCTAATTAGCTGTACCCAGGTGTTTGATGTCAATAAATAAGAATGAAAATTAAGAGTCAGTTTCCCTTAAGGGTTTGACCACACTCTTTAATGCTCAACCACATTCCAGGGCAGGTTTCATTGTCAAAAGTATTTGGGCAACACATATTTAACTCAATAGGGAAAACTTCTGAAAAAAAGACCAAGAACACAAAGTTGGGTTGCTAGGGATGTGGGGGTGGACTTGGGAGGGTAAAGTATTATCAAAATACATTGTATACAGTTCTCAAATAATTAATATTTACTTAAAATTAAGATGTAGTCATAGCATCAATTACATCAAAATTTACGTGCATTACTAATATCTTTTGTTGATTTAATTTTAACATTGAGATCTAGGTGTAGTTACCACTAACATCATCATTGTCCCAGATTTTGTATTCACTGGCATTATTACTCACAATAACAATAAAGTGTGAATAGTGCTTGTTAGTTGCTCTCTTAACAGCTTTACACAAATGAACTCATTTGCTCTTATATATCCTAAACTGGAGATATGTACTTTTATTTTTAATCTTCTTTTACAGATGGAAGACTGAAGAACAGAGATTAATGTAGGTAGTAACTGGAGAACCTTGTGTTCTCAACAGGCAACCTAACACCAGATATTCCCTGATAATAATTAATATGCAATATTGTTGTTCCTATACATTGGTGAATCTCACAGAGACAAGTTGCTTTAATATGGTATTTTGAGGAGATGAAACACTCCATAAAATGGATCATAATGAGAAAAGCGTATAAAAATCCTTACTCCTCGTAGTTATTACTTTAGAAGAAAAAAAATGTGATCCCAAGTTTTCTTAAGAATTTTTCTGCCATGCTATTTGGAAAGAATGTCTAGTAGTCAAATGGGTCTATTATGAATTGCCATAACATTTTTCTTTTGAAAGACAAGATAAACTCTTCATACTCTTCATAAGAGGATCATACCTCTAGAGATAATTAGAGCAAATGATTTTTTAAAATTTGTCTTTCTTAAGACAAATTCTTAAGAAATTCCTTGATGAGAGGTCTTCTCTTGAGGTAGCCTTTTCAAATATTAAGCGGTTGATCAGATATTTTATGGTATATGGAGTTCTAGGCTCCTTACTGGACCAGTTCTTGGAACCTATAGGATGTAGAGGCCATGATGACTAAGTGAGGTAACTTGCCTAGTTATTGATGACAACAGAGACAAACACTGTCACTTTTTTTTTTTTTTTTTTTTTTTACGAAAGTGGTACAGTATCTGAGACTCTGTGTTTAATTGACCCTTACAGCCTCAAACTTCCCATCGGGTCTATTACAATCTTATGTTCCAGGATATTTTTTACTGAAATAAATTGTTGGTAAAAGAATCTTCAGATAATGTCAAATTCATTCTACATTTGCTACAATGCAGACAATCAGTATTTATCATACCAAAGCATATGCTGACAATTCTCCTTTCTCATACCTTAAGAGATGGCACTGATTTAAGCCAATCTATAATCAAGATGATGTATAAAGAAAAAAAATTCCCCAATGAATAGGATGAATTAAGGATTGCTAAGCTGATGATAAGGAGTTAGAAACATCTCACTTGACTTAAGATTCATATTTTTGTAGTAAAAATAAAATAATTTTAAACAGAAATTGTTAGAACTGTATTCTACCATCCAAAAGAACTTCTCAGGGAGGAGAAATGGTTTAGCAATTAAAAGTGCTTGTTACTTTTGCAGAATGCCGAGTTTGATCCTTGACATTATCAGGCAGCTCACAACTACCTGTAACTCCAGCTACAGAGGAACCAACACAATTTTCTGGTCTCCTTGGGCAACTGCAGGAATGGACACAAGCACACACATGTAACACAAATAAAAAATCTTTTTTTTTAAAAAAGAGAACTTCCTCTCTTGTCTGCTCTGACTTCCCCTAGGTGAGTGGACATATTTCCAACTTGTAGGCAGGCTAGGTAGGCCTTCTGATAGTCCAGGGAAGTTGTGATATACTTATGAAGCAGAAGGAAAGATTGTGTCATGTGTTGCTAATAAGGTATTATTTATTCTGTGGTATCAAAGGGATACTTAATGTTTTGCTCCATTGTTTTCTTGGAACAAGAGTCACTCATTTATTCATTCAGCAATATATACTGAGTCTCTATAATGTATTAGGCATTTCACCTAAAACTGTCTTTCCAGAGTAGAAACAATTGGTAGATAATGATAATAATTAAAAATGTAAATTATTAGGTGATCCTTCTGACATCAGCAATTGGTTTACATAAAGAAGTTTCTGTTTCTCTATGTTCAATTCCCAAATTTGGTTAATGATTTTTTTCTATCATTATACTCAGTCTATTTAAGTGGAAAAATCTATACAACTTTAAAACTCAATTTTTGGCATTCATAACAGAAAACAATAAAGTAACACACCTGAAAAGTTCGTAGATATCATGATATTATCCATTGTGGGCAGACACAGATAAACAGAAAAATCCGACTTTAAGAAATTCAAAATTTTTGTATCAATTTAATCTTTTTTAATATTGTGTTTATTTATTTTTATTTTATCTGTATGAGCATATTGCCTGCATGTATGTAAGTGTACAAGTGTCATGCAATGCCTACAAATGTCAGAAGAGGGTGCTGGATCCCCTGTAACTGGGGTTTCAGACTGTTGTTAGCTGCCATTTGGGTGCTGGGATTCAAACTTACGTTTCCTGCAAGAGCAACCAGTTCTCTCAACTGCTGAGCTGTCTCTCAAATCCCTCAATGTGATCTTTTGATGTGTTTTCAAAGGTCTTTCAGACATTTGTAAAATACGCAGCATCTTCTAAATGCTTCATAGGCTATTGCATATAAAAGAATGGACTCATTTTTAATTTATTCAGGAAAAATGTGTGTTCATTTTTATGTCATTGTTGCCATAGGCAAAGAGCATAAAGTGAAAAAAAGTATGTGTTGGTTCTCAAGGAATTCACAATTCATTTGCTCATTGAGTATGTGGCAGATACCCTTCTAGGCATATCCAAGTGGGCAGTCAGATATGAGAATGAAGTAAAATAACAGAAGTGAGCAGCGGGGCTGTCTCAGAGCAGCACGGAAGAAGCAACCATGTTTGAAATTATTGATGTGGGCACAAAAATAAACCATGTTCTAATCAAGTAGCTCAAGTATTTGGAAATAGTTGTTAGTACCGTAATCCAGGCAATTTTTTTTTTCTTTTAATCAGATTTTGGAATTTGTATCACAAAGTTTTACTTAGAATAAGAAAAAAAGAAATATAGCAATCTGCCATTGGCTGCTCTATTTTGGTCCCTGACATCGAGGACTGTGCAAAACGTCTGTGAATGCATAATGCGATGTCCATGTATTATCCTTTACAATTTTTGAAATCAAAGTCCTCAATCAGCATTAATTAGGCGGTATTGTGCTGTAATTTCTGAGTGCACGTACAATGAGTAGTCTTCTAAATTGTGTGCAATTTTCCTTTTCTTTTGAGTTTTCACATGGTGCTTTCTTCGTTATATATTAAATTGAGAGGCAGTTAGTTTTACATTCTGAGAATTCAAACATTAAATTTTTTCATGTGTCACATGCAAAGTATGTGTACTTATGGAAAACTTGATCTTTTCATAGCACACACTTTGTGAGCCTCTGGTAACAAACTTAGAAATGTTCATTTTGGTTTTTAGAAATCATTTCTCAGGGATTCTAAGCCACGTTTAATTACACCTGACAGAAAAGTTTCACGTGCTAATGTTCTTCTGGTTGACCCACCATGAATTCCTGCTAAAATTTTCATAAGCCTCGGAGACAATTCTCTAGAGTATCCCCCGGAGCGTTTCCTGGACACCAATGATGCAAGAACCATGCCATCCCATTGATGGTTGTCCCAGAGCACCCCAGGATGCACACTCTGCTTCCCTGAGAGCTGAGCCTGGACCACGATACTACTATAAATGGCTGAAATGTGATGCAGCTTCCCCTTCAACTTCCTCCAACTCAGCCTAATGGAGATTAAGATCCATTAAGAGCTCTTTGCTGCATGTGCAATTTCTATCGATCAGATCGACTCATTTCGTTTTAGCCAATGATCCTATTACAAAAGCTGCCTGCTTCCAGTGTTTTACTGGCACAGGGAAGCCTGCAAATGTACTGTAACAGGCAGTCTAGAGAAGGCATCGTTTGAGTTGTGTTTTTCAGCCTCTGATGCAGCATATAATTCTTAAAAGTTCTCAGGAGTTGTTATCATTCATCCTCTTACTGAGTGTTTAGATGTAGGTTAATTTTTTGTAACTCATTTTAAAAATAAGCATTTATTTATGAAACGATGTTAACCGTGATTCAGATGCAGACAGAGTTCAACTTAGTGTAGCTTAGAAATGACGTTTCCTTGAATTGGAAACCTATGAGAGAACCATCTGGAGAATGGAGAGAGTTGCCTATAATGCCAGGCTGTGTTAAATGAATAGTAATCTTAGTAAAAGGAGTCATTAAGGAAACACAGACACTGATGCTTTCATCAATGCCAAGTGGGATCACAGATTTTAAAGATAATGTAAAATGTGAACGTCCTAGAAAGAGTTTATGAGAAGGATAGCAATAGACAAGGAAAGATAAAAGCGCAGAAAATAAATGTAGACAAACTTCCGCAGGATTCCTTTCCTGAGAGCACTTTATCTCATTACATGAATGTAGGACGTTATTAATGATCTGAATTTGAAAAACATCATATTCCAAACTCATCTTTTCACACATGATAACTAAAGTCAACCGCTATTTATTGTACACCTATAGTACACTAAATTTTAACACATGTTGTGACAAACAATCTCTTTAAAAAATCTGGAAATTTATATTGCTATCATTTCCACTTTTTATTATTTTTATTTTTATGTGTATGAGTGCATTGCCTGCATGTACGTGAGTGCACCCGTGTTATGCAATGCCGTGGAAGTCAGAAGAGGGCTTCGGATTCCCCTGGAATTGGAGTTAAGGATGGTTCCTAGTCACCATGTGGGTGCTGGGAATCAAACCCGGGTCCTTTGCAAAAGCAGTCAGTGCTCTTAACCGCTGGGCCATCACTCCAGCTCCCATTTCCTTTTTTTTTTCTTTTTTGGTCTTTTTGAGACAGGGTCTCCCTGTAGCCCCAGCTGTCCTGGAACTCACTATGTAGACCAGGCTGGCCTTGAACTCATAGAGATCTGCCTGCCTCTGCTTCCCGAGTGCTGGGATTAAAGGCGTGAGCCACCACACCTGGCCCATTTCCAGTTTTTTTTTAGATGAAGAAATAACAGAGAAGTCAAATGATTTGGCCAAAATCTTGACTTAGATATGGGACAACTTTCAACTCATCTGACTCGTTCCAAAGGCACCTTGCTCCATCTTTCCGTCACTCTCGCTCTTTCATCCTTTTGTAATATCTCAATGTCTTAATTCTCTGACTGGTTCCAAAGGCACCTTGCTCCATCTTTCCGTCACTCTCGCTCTTTCATCCTTTTGTAATATCTCAATGTCTTAATTCTCTGGAGTTTCCCCATAGCCCCAATCAGTGGGTGGAGTATATAATGTTAGTTCCTAAGTTCCTATTGTATTCTAGGTATGACAACTGGGTAAATCAGTATCAGAATCCGAGTGACCTGACATACCATGCCATCTTCTTGTGTAATGTCACAACCAATATTTATATAGAACCATGTAACACTTGCCTTTCTTTTTATACTATTTAATAATTATGAAAATTTTTTTAGAGTTGAAATACACTGCCAGTAACTGAAATTCTGTTTTTCATACAATTGTTTTTGTTTCTACACTCTAAAACTCACCCTAACTCTTTGCACTATAACACGTTATGCCATTTATTAAGCTTCCTCACTGATGTAGACAGAATGCCAGGCATTAGGCCCCCAAAAATATGGAACATAGGGAAAGATATTTTGTAGACATAGTTTACTTATTTTGGGGCAATGGAAATTCCTCGAATTGTTCCTCATGTCTAGAAAAAGTTATGATATCTAGTTGAAGTGGGTTCTACAGGTAGTATTTATCAGACCTATGCCAAAAAAATTCACATTCCATTTGGGAATTTAAAAAATTGTTTTATTAAATGTGTGTACAAATTCTATAGGAATGTTTTGGAAGTTCAGTCAGGTGCTCTTCACTAGAAATAGAGTTATTTCAATTTCATGCAATTAAATTAGCATGTGTTATGTTTTATAAATTAGAAATACATGGATGCTTTTTGTCGTTTACTAATGGCCATCAAAACCATCTGAAAAGCAAAAGACAAATTGTGATGCACAATACTATCAAACAGGAAATAATGTAGTAATGTTAGGTTCTGAGAACTTAACACTGTAAGGTGTTCAGGAGTGCCTATATCCTGGTGTACATAGCTCAGCTCCTTTATGGTGCTGCCTATACTATTTTACACAGTGCATGAGAAGTTTAAAAGCATACGGAGAACACAAGTCTCACTACACACAGTTGAGCAGTTTAGATTTGCTGGTCAGATGTACAGTTTTAGGAATAATTACCAGTAGAAACATCTAATAATTTGAGTTGGGAAATGAGTCAGTACCATCTGAGCACTTTTTTCTCAGAAACACTAGTTGACTGATCTGCACTGTTAATTTTTTAAATTTTTTTAAATTTAAATTTTATTTTATGTGTATGAGTGTATGAGTGCACCCATGTCATGCAGTGCTGTGGAAGTGAGAAGAGGGCTTCGGATTCTCCTGGAACTGAAGCTAAGGACGGATTTTAGCCATCATGTGGGTGCTGGTAATCAAACCGGGTCCTCTGCAAGAGCAGTCAGTTCTATCTACTGAACCATCTCTCCAGCCCCAACACTGTTAATTTTTTTTAAAATAGCTTTTAGGAATGTGTCATTTATATTTACTGAATATATAGAACATATTTTGCTTAATTCCGTGGGTCTGCATTATATTTCAGAATAGTCTTTGAAAAATCATTTATTTTTATGACACTGTATTTGGGCCTCTGAGAACTTCAAATGACCAAGTTTCTTCTCTTTGAAAATGATATTAAAATAAAGATAAATTTCTTCACTGCATATATGTTGAGTGGAAACAAAACCTCAGAATCTCCAAGTAATCTTTAATGGTGTGGAAAGTGTAGGTTTGAGGGTATGAATGGGTTATTAAGACAGAAACATCAGGAATGAAGTTAGCAGTCTAATTTCTCCATGAACTCTAGATGAAGTTTTGTGTAGATCTATTAATAGCTATGGATTCATTAAGATATTTAAAAAAATCTTTGGATTCTTCTAAACCCAAAAGCAGTCATGTAGTATCGGTATCACCTTGTCTATTGCAACAATGACAACTCAGGACTTAACCCGAGGTTAGAGGTGCTTTCCTCCTCCAGTTCAAGTTGTTACAGATGGGAAGCTACAGGGGGCAGTGAAGTCTGGCTGACTTCTCTGGTTCTCCGTCTGGCAATCTTCTGTGTCCTACTGTGCAGTGCTTCTCAGGACTAGTTGGTTCTTCCTTGGTTAGAGGCAGAGGCAGCAGGCAAGGTGAAGTCTCCAGAAGGCCTTGCTTGACCTGCACAGTTGTGATCTGGAGCTCAGGTTTTTGCAGCTCAGTGAATATTGATTTGTGGAATTGATGGAAAGTATACTTTCTCATAGAAATAGCTTGTGGGATACTCACATATACTCTTACTGTCACAGGTACTTTTTGATATTTGAGCTCAAAGACTTAAAACCAAGAACTCTGCAAATGATGTCAACAGAATGATTTGACCATCACCTTTGCAAGTTGAGTGTGTTAATCTAACAACAATTCTATTGCAAGGGAGTTCTTGGCATCTATCAGTCTCTGCTCAGATTTGAGCTGAGACAGAAAGAATGTAATTTTAATAATTACATGTGGTATATGCACAAAACCAGTTCAGCAGCCTGGTGCAGAGAGAGAACAGAAAGGACATCATCCTTGGGTTCTGTCTGACTTTATATTCATTCATCATCCCCAAAACATTGTTAAGTACCTACTTACTTTGTCTAATTTTTAAAGATAGGAGGGGATATTGAAAGCGATAGCCTACTCAAGTTCCAAGGTCTTGAGCTGGTTTTAGATTCATGATACTACTGTGATGTAGGAAAAGGAAAATCTTCTAGCAACATAAAATCTTGGGTCCCACCTCAGACTTACTGAACCAGAAATTCTATAAAGGAGCCTTATTCCAAGGTCTTGCAGGACACAGGGATTCACAAAGCTCAGGACAGTGTAGTTAGGACAAACTGAATTCCCTTCTTTGCTTTAGCATTGATTGTGTACTGATAAGCACAGATGTTGCCTGAAGTCCTTATGTTTGGTAGATCTGTTATTGAGAACGGCTTAATTTGCAGAGCTCATGTTTTTACCACTAAGCAAAAATGTCTTCCTCAAAGGATAAGTTAAGCCTGCTCTAATGACCTGAATACATTTGTGTCTACCCTGAAATGACAACATGAATTAATTGGTCTTTAAGCTCTTTTTTAAAGTAAAACTTCAACCTACTAACAGGACTTCTGAAGCATTAGATGTGGAAAAGATTGATGTAGGTTTTTCCCAAAGAAAGCCATTAATCTATTCTTTTAGGTATTCTAAAGTTTATTCTGTGAATAAGCAAAACATCTTGTGAGTGTGCATGCTTATAAACTTTTTTAATCGGTTTTGTTTGTTTGGAGACAGGATCACACTGCAGCCCTAGCTGACCGGGAACTTGCTATGTAGAGCAGGCTGACCTCAGTTTCACAGAGATCCACCTGATTCTGCTTCCTGAGTGCTGGGACTAAAGGCACGGGCTTAGGTCATTGCCTGTTTCTTGTTTTGTGTAACAGACTGATTTATCTTACTTAGCCCGAATTTATATGTTGCAATCTTAACTCAAAATATCTCTGAAGATGACTTCTTTTTGACAATTAGGCTTTTTTTAAAAAGGGGTAATTAAGTAATAGTAAATTCTATTATTGGAATGGGCCTTAATCTAATGTAGCTGGTCTCTTTATAAGCTGGCCTACTTCCCTCCTTTGTAGGGAAGAATATATAAAGATCAGAGAGGAAACCGTCATCCAGTACAAGCTAAGAGAGGGTCTCAGAGCCAGGCACATCTGTGTCTAAGGACTGGCAAGGCCAAGGCAGGAGGATGCCCAAGTTCAAGGCCAGTGTGGACAACATAGTAAGGTATCGGTCAACATAATAAGTTATAGAAGGACCCTAGCTCTTGGATCTATGGAGATAACTCAGTTAATAAAGTGACTGCCATGCAAGCATGAAGAGCTGAGTTGGATTTCTAGCACCCTGGTAAAAAGTGAGGCATAGTGGTACCCACTTGTAAACCCAGCACTGGGGAGGCTGAGACAGGCAGATCCCCAGCTGAGTTGAATAGGCACCTCCAGGTAAAACTGAAAGACTGTTTCAAAAAACAAGATACTGCATTAGTAACTTTACTGTTGTGTTAAAATACCATGACCAAGGCAACTTATAGAAGAGAGAGTTTATTTTGGCTTAAAGTTCCAGAGGGATGAGAGTTCACCATGGTGGAGAGGCACAACAGCAGATAGGCAAGGCAGCATGAGCCAAAAGCTGAGCACAGTCACCTTCAAGGGCTAGCATGAAGCAGAGCGAGCAAACAGGAGGTAGGGCCAGGTTATGAGCTCTTAAAGTGCACCCTGAGTGATGTGCTTCCCCTCAGTAACTTTGTACCTCCTGGAGAGTTCATGACCTCCCCAAACAGCACCACCAACTGGGAACCAAGTGTTCAAATATTGGAGCCTGAGGGGGACATTCTCATTCAAAGCGCCACAGAGAGTGACTGGGGAAGTTGAATTCTGGCCTCCACACAGGTGCATTCACAAATACAGGTGCACTTGTACACATGTGTGCATGTGCACATACATACACACACACACACACACACACACACACACAAGGAAATAAAAAAGACAAAGAAATACAAAAAATGCTTTAGAAGAAACCAGTTCTGCTGACATCTTGATTTTGGACTTTTAATTTCTAGAATTAGGAGAAAATAAAGTCTTGTTTGTTAAATCACGCAGTCTACAGTACTTTATTGTGATAGCTACATAGGTTGTGATTTTTCAAAACACAGAATCAATAGGAAACAGGTAGAGAAGTAAGAGATTTATTATGGGAATAGATACATGAAAGTTTTAAGTACAAGAAGCCCTTGATTCACTGGCAAACAGCTAGAGCAGCAGGAGAGCAACTGATGAAATTCAGTTCAAGCCTGATGACCCAATACCCAGAAGCTTCAAAGTTTAAGAACAAAAGATGCGTGTCCCAGCAGAAGGAAGAGAGTGAATCTTTTGACTTTACCCAAGCCAACATACAGAATTAGCCATCAGGGCATCTGGAGCGATGCATGCATTTTATATCTACTGTTTGGCAACTCATCTAACACAGGAGAGGCTCTTACGATTTCCCATGCTAACCTTACTTCTGACTTCATCTATGTTTTCCTTTTTTTTTTTTGTCTTTTTGAGACAGGATCTCCCTGTAGCCCCAGCTTCCTGGAACACACTATGTAGACCAGGCTGGCCTTGAACTCACAGAGATCTGCCTGCCTCTGCCTCCTGAGTGCTGGGATTAAAGGCGTACACCACCACACCTGGCCCTATGTTTCCCTTTTTATTATCTGTTCTTTCCATGCTTTCTTTTGTGATAATTTTTTAGCTTAGCATGCAAAGTAATGCATCTTATCATGGCATCTTTACATATGCCAGCCGTGAACTGCTCATTTGAGTGCCCCCCCCCATGTTGTCTCCTATTGGTTCCTTTTCTTCTCAAGGTTAGTTTCTCCCCCATTCTGCTATCCTATTGCAAATAACCCATTATCCTTTCAGTTTCCCACCTCCTTTAATCTCTTCCTCCTCTTTCACAGTTCCCTTCTCATTGTGTGATCTACAAACACATATAAATACACACATCCATACACATTGTGTAACTTTCAAACACATATAAATACATACATTCATGCACATATAAAGACATATACAAATATAATTTTTACCATATTTTAAATCTGTTTATAGATATTTAGACTGATTCCTCATTGTTGTGAATAGCTCAATTGTAAACGTGGCTATGCAAGTATCTCTGTGTCTTTAGCTACTTTCTTGTTTATTTCTTTTCACCTTCTTGCTGATAGCCTTGTGGGGCACCATGTTGTGCTGGAGTTCTCCACTGGGCTCTCTATTGCTTCATCTATAGATTGCTTGAAGGATGGGCTGGGACTCTTGAAATTTTCTCAGGTCCATTTAGAAGCATGGACTGACTCTAGGCTTAGGATGACCTTCTGACCATATGTTTCTTCTGTCCTTCCATGTGACCAAACCACCCAGACTCTGCCCTCTGTCTTGAAGGTATATCACTCTCATTGATATATGACTGGACACAGCCCTACTTGTTACTGGTGTCTGTTCCAAAGCGGATTCATAAGCTGCTTTATCATGAATAAAACACATTAGGTAATGTTCTTGTTTCAGAACAGAGAATTTCCACAGACTTGCTCCTGTCTTTTTCACGTCCTAGATGGCACATTTCTTACCAGCAAGGTTTCATCTTTTCTTCATAGCTTTCTATTGTCCAGTTTCTGTATCACTGCAATTTCCCTTTTTACTTCAAATATGCACATGCTTAACTTATTATTGTTTTAATGTGTACATGAATACTCTTAAATTTTGATTTCTATAATTAAAATTTATATGTAAATATAATGTATTCTACATCTAAATTATGCTTTAAAATACTTTCTACTACTTTCAAGGTTTGTTCAGAGAGATGGAAGGAAAATATCTGGGCATATATTTTCATCATGAGTAAGTGGATATTTATTTACCATTTATATTTGGCTTATATATTGCTTTTTGAGTTATCTCTCTTTACTATTGAAGAAAGGTTGTTTCTACATATATTTATGTATAAATAACAGGGAAGACCCCATGTGAGACATGACTCATTTTTTTCACCCATTCATATACATTTCTTTAAATATAAAAATATGAAAGTTTTTTTTTTAAGGTTCCCAAGAGACATCAGAGAAACTGAGGGAAAGAGCAGACTCTTACTTGTGTCACATATAAACAACAGGCATATGTTGAAGCTACTTAAGATCAAGTAGCTTCCAAGTTGTCTTATGTATTCCATATTATCGTATTCCCACCATTAACACCTCACTCAGTGTGTCTGTTGTTCTTTCACATCTCTTTCCCTCCCTCCCTCCCTCCCTCCCTCTCTCCCTCTTCCTTCTCTCTCTCCTCGCTCATTCCCTTCGCATCCTGTTGTCCTTCCTTCTCTTTCATTTTACCTCTTCATGCTTAGTCAATCAAGTCCTCTATTTTCTTCTTTCTCTCAACTTATTGCATTTATTGGTACACTAGCATAAGTACCAAGTTTTCCTTAGAAAGGGGGGCGGGAGCAAAGGTTTGGAAAGCTTATCCTTTAATATCTTTGTTCTTATCACATAAGATGCTGTGATTCCATTCAGACCCATAATACAACCTGTGCTTTGTCAGAGGTGCCATTTTCAGTGGTAAATGTACAGGAGGCAGGAACAAATTGAGCTGCCTGTGCTTCTCTGGGACCAATTTGTACAAAGAGGCACTTAGAGCCTCTAAACGATCCTGCTCTCAGACTCCAATTGGAATCAAGTGTGCAACTAAGACTCAGGGTTTATAACTGGAAACATTAACTCCAATTCTTGGTATGATCTACGCAGATGATGGCCCCATTGTCATGAGTCTTAGTTAACTTACCCTGATTGTTATCATCCTGATTTCAATGCAAAGTCTTGGAACTGAAGTGTAAAGTCACCAAGGCTTGGACTTGGTATTTCACAGAGCTTCATTCTAGTCCTGACTCCATTTTGACAAGTTGTGTAGCTTTTAGGAGGCTTGGCAGGGGTATAATATGGATACCTCCCCAAAGCACTGCATGCATTCTATAGAGACCATTTTTCCTTGGATCTGGGAATGTCCTAGCAGAGACTATTGGACTGTCCATGATCTGACTCCTGATTGAATGCAACTTCCAGTCTCCACGCTCATGATATGTGCTCCATATACTAGTTTTTGTATCCTGCCAATGCGCTGGGTCTTGTACCATTCTCAAAATGAACAGAAAAAGCAACAGGACTCTTGGTCTGAAAGAGGAAATCATGTTTGTTTGTTTGTTTGTTTTGTTTTTTATTGTTTGTTTGCTTTTGGTCTTTTTGAGACAGGGTCTCCCTGTAGCCCAGCTGTGTAGACCAAGCTGGCCTTGAACTCACAGGGATCCTCCTGCCTCTCCCTCCTGAGTGCTGGTATTAAAGGCTTGTGCCACCATGCCCTTCGGAAATCATGTTTTTTAAGGGAACAAGAGGCTCATAAATAGGATAGTAGTCAGCTATCCTGACTACCGAGCATTATATACGCAGTTGAACTGTTAAGAAAACAGACTTTATCTATTAACTTTGCTTAGACAGAGGTTGGACGGGAAGGAATGTAGTCAGTCTGGACAATTTGCTGTTTGTCACAAGGTCAGCAATATAATTTCAAAAATCTCTCCCAATTCATGTGTGTTTAGCAGGAAATGATACAGGCTGAAGATGGTAGTAATTGGGGCTAAGCTGGAAGCTCGTGCGCTGTGTCTATTCCTTTGTTCTCAGCAAGTGAATTTTTATAAACGTTCTAAGTTGAGGTTTCCCAGGACCTCAGCTGAAGGTTCCTTGCATCTCAGGTATGTTTTATTTAATAGCTAATATTATGTCAGGTACTTGAGAGTATTTAGATGTTCCTGACTCTGCTCTGCGCTGGTGCTGTGAATTCTTATGCCGTACTCATTTGCCATACAGAAAATGAGCATGAGCACTGTGGCAAAGCGCATGCCTTAGGCTCCTCCACTGAGCTGCTCACAAACATGGAGCTCTCCTGTCTTGCTTACTTTGTAACCTTTTTTGGATATTCCCAGTCTAGCTGCTATCATTTTGAAATCCAGTTCACAACATCCGAGTCTATTTTCTCTTTCCCTCTAGTCCATGATCTGCATGAGACACTGTTATCCCCTGGGCTTTTTGTTTAAGTTCCTTCATATTTAATAAGGATTCCATAAGGGCTGGAAAAGCAAGGACCTGCAGAGGGGGCATGTGAGCCCCGTGACCCTGGAGAGGACAGCAGGGAGGAGGCTGTTGCATCGATCACCATGAGGCATGACATATTTGGATCAGAGTAGTTTAGATGAGAAACAAGAATTGGTTTGGATCATCTTTACTTAGTGAAAATTTTATATTATTTACTATGGTCACCAGACCAAATATGAATTTTAGTTCCTAATGGATTTCTAAACATGTGATGAAATAATGTCTACATGAGTAGATTTTAATTTTTTTCATTTGCCAGAATTAACACTATTATTCAAAGAGCTGTCATGAACTAGACATAGAGCAAATTTATGTACAATCTGGAAAAAATTAGTTTGGATTTGTTGAGAAATCCTATCAGAACATATACACCTGCATTCAACCAACTGAAGATTTAAAAATATGTGAAAAAAAATCATATCTGAACCGAGCATGTATAGATGTATTTCTGTCACTATTCCTTAAATAATAAAGTATAACAACTGTAGCTAATGTATACATAGGTATTAAAGTAATATACAAATGATTTGAAGCATGTGGGCCAATGTGTGTAGGTTCTGTGCAGTACTGTGCCATTTTATAAAAGTGACTTGCGCATCCATACATAAGTGATTTGATAGCCTCATAAGTACTGTGGTCAATCCTATGACACTGAGACAGTACTATATAACAACAGAGTCAATCCTTGACAAAATACAACAGAATATTTTCAGCTGAATTTGAAATTTATAAAAATGACAACATTCCCTTTGGATTATGATTTTAAAACATCTGAAACCCTAAAGTGTTATCTTTTTTGATCTGGTACAAATGGTTTCTTCCTTTGGGATCACATGATACTTCAAATGCAGCTAAGATTCCAAACTTTTAGTTTATCACTAAGCCACATTGATGGGGTTTTGGGCGGATGGTTCATAAACAATCTTGATTGTCCCAGTGCGGTGAAGGCACAACAATATTAAATACTTGAGGGCTCTGAATCTTCTCAGTGATGAGATGGCAATGCTGAGAAGGGAGATTTGAGGCTTATCTTTTTTATCCTAGTTTATAATCTAAAGAGTTAGAATTCAGAGGAAACAAAAAATGCTATGAAAGCTAAAAAATGCACCGAGTAAAATGTATATTTATTAAAATCACTTTATTGAATTTGCTATAATGAGGAAAATATTTTTTCTGTGTCCTGTATTTTCAGTTACAACATCAGTTAATAAAAAAGACCCAACATACCATAAAACAAGCTGGTAACAGGAAATTATTCTCAAAAGACAAGTTTAATTTGCTTTCTGTGGTCAAAGTAAAATCAACCCAAACTCTTATTTATTCTACTGCAGAATAAATGCCAAAACCTCAGACGGGAGCATTCAGTCACCATATGATTCCTAAGCACAAAGAGCTCATTATATTTATGACATACTTTTCATAAATATATGGGAAAATGAACTCAAATTCATGGCAGAAAGATTTCATTAATGCTGGAAATTAAAAATTCTTCTCTGTATCACTTGAGAAGATCTTTTAGTTTTGTCACATTTTACATTATTAACAAGCCAATTAAAAGAAATATTAAAAAAAATTCTGCGTTCCTGTATTACTAAGTACCTCATCATGAACATACATTCTGACAACACATATATAGTATATGTGTCAAATATATAAATACAAATACATGTCAGGCAACCTGACATACACACAAATATTTGGTTGAACTTAAGCAGACTGAATTTCAGTCAACTTGAGATGTGTTGGATAATATTTCCATCATTATTAAAAATACTTAACATACAAAGAGAAAACAGTCACTTTGGCTTACAGTTTGAGAGATTCCAGTCTATAATAGATTGTCCCAATTCCTTTTGATTCTCTAGCAATACAGTACATCATGATGAAGGCATACAACAGAGGAAAATCAGTCAGCTCATGGCTTCTTGCAAGCCCATGTGACCCCAGAGGAATATATCCTCAAGTGACCTTAAGAGTAAAAATAAATTGGTTTATTTGGGACAAGAGTATGGCCTTAAACACCCAAAAGGAAGGTATAACCAAAGATTAAAGTGATCAGTATGTTTCTTTAAGAGTTCAAGGAATTATCCCAATGGACTCTGATATGAACATTTGAAATTTGCCGTTTTGACTTTTTTCTGGTTCCCTGTCTAGAACTTGTAATGCTAACTACTCTTGCCTTTATTTCTCCCTCACATCCCCTATTCACCAGCCAAGGATGATCTTTTCTCTCTACAAATAAGAGTTATGCAACTTGGGAGTCTTTTAGATAGACCCACTGAAGAGGTATTCAATCGCCTCACCCTGCATCCCTGTTCAGCATTGAAGAAGCCAGAGTGGTCTGTATCTGATTCCCTATTGGCAATTCAGGTAATCTCTTCAGAGGATGGTGTGATAAGAATAGGAGGTAGGAACTGGCTAGGCAATTAGGGAAAAAAGGCCCCAAAGAAAAGTAGCCAATTTCTTGGCTAAAAGTCAAAATGTCCTTGGGCCACGTAGCAACAAACTATGTTCCAAAGGCCAAAAATGTCGAAAGTATTCAGGAGCTTTTATCTAAACTCTAAAAGGATTTTAGGGTTACCTCTTCAGAGGGACAAATGTTAGAGTAGCAAAAAGCCTGATTTAAAAAAGAAAGGAAGAAAGAAAGAAGGAAAGAAAGAAGGAAGGAAAAAAAAACCACAAAGTTGTCAGAAAAAAGTGATGGGGAGATATGGAAGGTGTTGGAGAGGAGGGAGTGGATGTAGATTTGATCAAAATGCCTTATATGCACGTATGAAATTCTCAGTAAAGTTTTTTCAAAAGTTCAAAAAAAGAGTTCAAGGAATTACACTTCCTAACACTATACTTAAGTCCATATAAAATATTATTTAGACAATGTTCTAGTTTGTTCTCTCCATTTCTGTGACAAAACCCTCTGACCAATACCAACTTGGGGAGGAAAGGGTTTATTTAGCTTACATATCATGGGTCATAGTTCATCTGGGAGCCCAAGGTAGGCACTCAGAGCAGGAACCTGGAGGCAGGAGCTGGAGCACAGGCCATGGAGGAATGCTGCTTACTGGCTTGCTCCCCTGGCCCCTGCTCAGCCGGCTTTCTTATGCAACATAGGCCCACCTGCACAGGGGTGGCACTGCCCACAGTGGGCTGGGCCCTCCCACATCACTCATCAAGAAGATGCCCCTCAGACATGGCCATAGGCCAGTGCAATAGAGGCAATTCCCCAATTGAGGCTCCCTCAACCCAGGTGTGTCAAGTTGACACTAAAGCTATCCAGCACAGAAAATTATTTCTCATTGATGATTTTGTTTCTAAGCAGAAAGTGCTGCTCAGATGCAAGACTTGAAATCTTGGTCTCCAATACCATAGTGCCCACCTGTAGCTAAGGGAGACAGCCTACTACTGTTCCAAAATGATGGCTAAATTTGTTTTCTTCCCCTATCTAGAAGCCTTTGCAAGGGAACTGACACTGATTCTAGCCACTCCAACAACTATCAAAGTGCCTGAAAGCAAATCCTGAGTCCATCACTCTAGAGTCCAGCCTTGGCAGACAAAGATACATGAGGAGGAACCCAATGGAGAATGCTTTTTGGAAGCTCTCGTCAAGAAATTCCAATGGACTCTGATATGAACATTTGAAATTTGTCCTGTTTTGACTTTTTTTCTGGATCCCTGTGTAGAACTTGTAATGTCAAGTGCTCTTGCCTTTACTTCTCCTTCACATCTCCTAGGCACCAGTCAAGGACTTTCTTTTCTCCCTACAGTAAAGAGTTATGCAATTTGGGAGTCTTTTAGATAGACCCACTGAAAGGGTACTATAATTGCCTCACCCTGAGTCCCTGTTCAGCATAGAAGAAGCCAGAATGGTCTGTGTCCTGATTCCGTATTGGCAATTTGGGTAATCTCTTCAGAGGATGGTATGATAAAAATTGGAGGTAGGAACTGGCTAGGCAGTTAGGGTAAAAAACCCAAAGAAAAGTAGCCAGTTTCTTGGCTAAAAATCAAAATGTTCTTGGGCCTTTTAGCAACATATTCTGTTCCAAATGCCAAAAATGTCAAAAGTATTTGGGAGCTTTTATCTAATCCCCGAAAGATTTGAGGGTTACCACTTCAGAGGGGAGAATGTTAGAGTAGCATAGAAAAAAAGAAAGAGTAGACAAAGTTGTTCAGGAGAAAGTGATGGGGAGATATGGGAGGAGTTGAAGGGGAGGGAATGGGCATGGATTTGATCAAAACACCTTATATACATTTATGAAATTCTCAATAACTTTTTTAAAGATAAAAAAAGAATGAGGCATATTGTGTGAATATTTTCATAATCCAACTTTTCTTTTTACAAAAATTCTATGTGTTCTAGAAGGGTCTAATGTTTCTCATTTATAAGAAAAATTATACTTGGACATGATAAATATTAGGCCTAAGGTCAAAAGCTGCTCAAATTCTGGTCTTTGTTCTGCAAGTTTGCTTTTTATCCCTGTAGGTCTTTCTGCCCTCATATAGAGAAATTGCCCCCTTTGACCACATTAGGTGCTGCCACTTCAAGCTGATGTAGAGGTTTAAATTGCCACTGGGAAAGCCAATAGCTGCCAAGAGTAAGTAAGAGAATATGACAATGCTGACCTCAACATTAATTATGCATCAGAGAGTCCATAGCAGACCAATGGGAGAGCCACAGGCACTCTTGCATGATGCACCACTCACACAGTAGAAGACTTTTAATCTTGGTAGGCATATCCCTACTTATAAATTATTTTTATAGGAATTTGGTTTTCAGTTTGACCCCTCAGGAAGGTGATCTTTTGTTTTGTTTTGTTTAGTTTCCAGAAGACTGAACTACAATATTTTGTTCGGTGATTCTTACTTAAATCTGATGGAAGAAACTCAGTGGTTCTATTTAATCACTAAGAGTCAAAAGTATCTGGGGAGGAGTTGGCTCATGATCCCTAGGAAAATAGTGTTAAGGCAGATACAATTCACATAAACTTATCTGATGCAGTTTGATACACTACCCTAATTGTAATTCAGTTTGCTTTTCCCTTTGAATATAAATCAGGGCAGAGATATTTCAAAGCAGACTGTGCAAGCAAACATTTATAAAATGTACTGAATTATATTAACTCTAATGTTCCCCTCATTGTGACATTTGTCTATACAGAGCCAAAGAAGATATTAAGAAAAAGCAAAGACCCAATGAGTCAAGAGGTTTGTTTTAGTTTAGAAGGTGACCTTAATGTGGCAGAAACAAACACTTTGAAGCAGAGGTAAATATCAAAGCAAAGGAAAAATATTTCTGGTTACCTGTTATAAAAAGATATGCTTACCCACTTAGACCAAACTTAAGAAGAGATGTCTTGTAATTTTTTAACTTGCTGAGATATATAAAACATGTTAAAAAAAAAACCACCCTCTTGTTCAAAGGCATGACAATTCTATTCCATGTTTGGGATTCCATTTTTGTTAGAATTGGAAAATTTTATCCCCAACTTCTTGGTGTATTTTATACTTACCCAACATGCCAATTTTTATGATAAGTGAATATTGTTTGTGTCACATGTAATATATGCTAAAAATGGGGAAATATGTTTGTAGATTTAATTAAATTTACAATTTTATAATGCAAACAAACAAAACTCTTAAAAATTATCCTTCAGGGATTTTCCAAGTTGATTGGAAATCTGTCTCATTAATATTTTCCCACAAATGAGAACTATGTGATTTGCGTTATTTATATCTCAGGTGTTCCCATTGCCTGGTTCTGGACTCTTTCCTCCCATGTGTAATCGGACACCATACACCACTGATTTTCCTCTGGGAATGAATCTTTAACCTTCTCTCTCTTCTCCCTACTGTGATTCAAGCTTGGAGTGTTTCTCATAGTTTCTTTCTTTCTGGCTGCACAGTCTCACGGTAACGGTGACCCAACTCCAGAACCTCTTTACGTTGCTGTTGGGCTTTCCTTATTAAAAGACAATTATGTCATTGTGGTGGCATAAGTCAAATTCACTGCTGGGAGGTGCATGTGGCATCCAGTCCCCTCCTCCCATGGTTCTTGTGACAGCCTGAGTTAAAAATTCTCCAAACCCTGGTTTGAAGAATCTTAACGAGTTTATTGGACTTGCTAATTGAGCTTGGGCTATGGGTTTACTTACAGACAAGCAGCCCCCCCCCCACCCCAATAAATCCTGTGGTTCTGGACAGCCTTACAAAATGGCGAGAAACCTGCCTTGTGGTTTTCCCAGGTTTTTTTTTTTTTTTTTAAATACCCTCAGTCCCACCCCTGTAAGCGGCTATGGTCAACAGATTGGCTGGAAGAGGGAAGGGGAGTGGCTTCTTTGGAGAGCGTGGGAAGGAGGAGGCAGGTCCATGACTTTTCATCACAGGGTCAGAGGAACGTCCTCCGGGTCACAGGTGGCATGAGTGAGAATGTCTACATATCTGGACATTTTGTCTGCAGTTGCTGGCACTGTTTTGGGAGGTCTGTAAGGTGTTGCCATGCTGGATGAAACACGTCACTAAGGGCAGGATTTGAGAGTTCTTAAACCTTGCTGGATTTCCAGTCTCTCTCTGCTCCGTGTGCCTATTGAAGGTTTTATTGCTTGGGTTTCTGCTCCAGCCACCTCTGCCACTATGCCTCCACCACCATTATGGACTTTAATTCTTCCAGAATTGTAAACCAAATAAACTCTTCCTTCTACAAGTTCCCTTGGTCATGGTGTTTTACTACAGGAACAGAAAAGTATATCTCAAAGAATCTCTGTTGTCTCTCTCCTGTCTTTTGTGGATGTCTAAACTCCTAGAATCATCAAAAACAATGATAAGACCTAAGTGCTTCTTGTAATTATCTAACAGATTTGAAAGCAGTTACCTACTGTAATAGTGCTACCTCATTTTTATTTATTGATTTTTTTCCCAAATGGCTAATAGTACTGATACTCTTTCTTGTGTTTATTTGTCATTCATACTATTGGTAAAATATTTATTTAGATCTTTTGATGATTTTCTTTTTGTAGATAAGCATTATTTTAATGGTATAGTATTAACAATTTTGTTTTTAAATCAGGAACAAAGGAAAATTTGCTCATTACCACCAATTCTATTCAGCACTGAATAGTATAGCATTTATTACATGCGTAGATCTTGAATGTGTGACAATGTCATAAGAAGGGGAAGGATGGTCCCCTTAAAAAAACTGTGATATAATACATTGTCTATTTTGGGGGAAAAAACCTTGGATTCCTGTATCACACCATAATCAATTCTGGGTGGTTAAAAATTATGGTTTGAAAATTTGGACTTTATAATTTAGGAGAAAACATCAGAGACTATCTTTATGACTTTGGAGCAGAGAAATAATTCAGAGGCAGCACAAATAATACTAAACTCAAAAGAAAAATGATGAGCATATTAATTATATTAAAAGACAAGATTGGCTCATTAAAAACACTACATAGGTGAAGGAGATAGTTTAGTAGGTAAAGCGCTTGCAGCACAAGCACCAGAATTTGAGTAAAATTCCCAAAACCCACATAAAAAAGTATGTGCTTGCAATTTCAGAGCTGAGATGCTGTGACAGATGGGGTCTAGGGACCCAATGTTCCCTAACTTAATCAGTGAACTCCAGGCCAGTGAGAGATCCTGCTTCAGAAAACAAGGTGGATGTCTTCTGAGGAACAGCACCAGTGACCTTTGACCTCCACAAGTGTGCACATACACTCTCACACACATGCACTCTTAAACGTACATATATACACAGAGAAAAGAAAAAAAAACCCAAAGAATGTTCTCATTTGACAAAACAGGCAGAACCAAAATCAAAGAAAATAAATTCATTTTACTTATTAATATTGATGTAAAAGTGTGTTATAAAATATTAGCACATTAAGTTCAATACCATATTAAAAGAAAAATGTAGACGGTTAGGATAGCTTTGTAATGTACTTGCCAGCGTATTGCTTGACAACAGTAAAAGAACCTGAGGTAAAAAACTCCAAATGAAGTGGAGAAATGATAATTACTTATAGATGATGTTATTGTAGCTCTGGACAGCCTGAGTTAATCATTTAAATTTAATTAGAAACAAAGAGGGACATTATTAATGTGGCTATCTAACCCTTTAACATAAAAACAATAGCTTTCTAGAGCCCAGTCCCAACTGAGATAGTCTAAAAAAAGGGTTCCACTTATAATGTTAGACACAATGATGAAATACTTCGTTATAAACTTAAGAAGGAAATATACAACACCTGTATAATTTTTAAAAGCTCTATTTGGAAATACAAATGAGAACTTGAATAAATGGAAAGCTGTAATTTTCCCTTCAATAAGAACATTCAGCAAAGATGCAATTTTTCCTTAAGTTCATTTATAAATTTCATAAAACCGCAATATTAAACCTTATTAATTTTGTATTATTTTTGTAACTTGTTAATCCAGGTCTAAAATTCAATAAATGCTATTATAAAAAAGAAGCTAGGCTTATTTTAGGTTTATTTCCCTTCACTACTTCATTTATTTTCAATCAGCTTTCTCCTAAAACAAATTTTAAGAGAATTAAAATAAAATGCTCTGGCTGGAGAGATGGCTCAGCAATTAATAGCACTGGATGTTCTTGCAGAGGACTTGGGCTCAATTCCCAGCACCCACATGGTGGCTAACAAAAGTCTTTAACTCCAGTTCAAAGGGATCTAACGCTCACCTCCGCAGGCATCACACAACTTAAACGTATATAGTCAACATGCTCACACATAAATAAGAATAAAATATAAAATAAAATGTTCAGTACTTTGCTGCTTTTTAGAAGACAGTCTTTATTTTTAGAAGAGTTTGAAATTCACAGCAAAATCAAGGGGTCCCACAGATCTCCAAATTGGCTTCCTGAATTGCCAACACCTCACTAAAGCAGTATGTCAATTTGTGTTGATCCAGTTATCACCTCAAGTCTGCAGTTGGTGCTGGGACTCACTCTTATTGGGCATTCTATGGTCTGGATATGTGTATAAGGATGAGAACCCACTGTGTCATCAACACAGAGTGGTTTCAGTCCTCTAAAAATACCCTGCTCTACTGATTTATCTTTTTCTTCCCTGCAAGAAAATAGAAATATAAAGTGGAATCAAGAAGTCACAGGAATGTGATAAATCTTCATTATATAAGAATATATTAATATAATAATTTTTGTTCTGATGTACTAAATAGTCAAACCCATAGAACCATATTGAGGTCCAGAACAAATGCAGATATAGCTTAAGGTGTTGCACAACTGAAATTTAAACCAGTTGTTACTGATGGGTTTTATGTTACAGACTTTTCCTGGGGAGATGCAAACATATATATGTCTACTCACCTTGTAAACAGAACCGGTGACAGACCAGAGCACATTGCACCAAAGTCCAACTTGGGGACGCAATGAGCTTCTATTGGGGTTGCTTACAGGAGTATGGCTGAAGGGTTACTTACAGGCACAGGAGCAGCTGTGTCATAGAGTCCATCCCAAAACAGGTGACCACTCACAAAATCAGGAACCCTAAAACTCTCAGCATAACTTGCAGGCAGTTCAGTGGGTCTGAGAATCTCCTCTCTGCAACTTGGCTGGTCCTCCAGCAGTTGTTCACTGTTTCTCAAAGCTGGCAAGGGGTTTTAGAGACTCCTGCAGGTTTCTACTTTCCCAGATATGTGATTCTTTGCTTACCTTTGTTGTCTCATGAGCTTCCCTCTCCTTCCTGGAGGAAATGTTTTAACATGGAGGAAAGTGATATATAACAATGGGGGAAAATCTAGATTTTGATTTTATTCTTATTCTTAAAATGAATTTCAAATTCGTTGATAATTGTATCATTAAATGAAACCCGTTTTCCCACCCCACATCTTCTAAAATAATTCTGTGAAAATACTATGAGGAAACAAATAATCTATTTTTATAATAATGGAATTGGAAAGGTTTTTCTTTGTGTTCAAGACAAAAAAACTTAAAAGCCATTAATTTAAAAAATAAAATAACAATGACATCCAATTATAAACAATGTATTGAACAAATAATATAACCAAATCGGAATGGGAAATAAATATCAATATTCATGACATAGTACTTTGAAATACAACTTCCTTAATATGTAAACAATTTCTTCAGATCACTCATAAGGAATCTAATTTTAAAATAGTCAGAGAATAGTTCATCTAATTGGACTTAAAGCCCTCTTAATAGGAGTACACTCATGGATGACACTGTAAACTTAGCAAATATACATGGCTGGACATAGATCTGAGAGAAAACCCTATCTCTACCATGTGTCTAGAGAAATCAAATTTCTTTCCACTGCTAAATATGAATCCTTATATTAACAGAGAAGCATATTGTACACCACTCATCAAAGAAGCTTCTTTTTGCAACAGATGGAGGCTACTACAGAATTCCACAACCTCTCAGACACAGAGAATATATGTCTGAGAGATGCTCAGTCCTAGGCTCATAGAACACAGTGGAACAAGGGTTAGAAAGAAACCTAGTGCATCCCTCAACTCTCACCAGTGAAGCTTCCTTATCCAACAGAATGTGGTGCACACAGAAGGCCATAACTGGTCAAGTTTTAAAGAATAAGAGAGTGTAGAGTGTGTATCCCTGGATGGAACTCCTATATTAAAACTTAGCCATCTATGGCTAAGGGACCATTGCAGAAGAGGGGGCAGAAAGACTGTAAGAGCCAGGACTGGTTCATGAACACGAGGAAACTTACACATGTGAACTTGTGGCAATGGTGGCTTCGAGCACAGGACCCATGGCAATTCAATTAAACAAGGGCCCAGAGTGCAGCAGGAGAAATGGCTGGTGGACTGGCCATAGATGGAGAACTATTAGAGACTGATTACTGCTGAGTGGAGGGATCTCTGGGTGGACTGACTAGACTCCAGTGGTTGACTTTGCTCTGAGGGACATCTGGGTACAGATGCTTGACTGGATAGGACTTAACATGTATGGCAGAATGCATGAGGTCTAGTGGGGGGTTGGGGGGACATATATGGGGGAGGGGGTCTAAATTTGATTAAAATTGTATGAAATGTATAAAAACAATAAAAAATTTAAAAAAGAAAGCAGTTCATAGATAGTAAGTAGTATGGATTATCCACAAGTATACTTAACATGTCTCACCTCAAATGCAAATTAATTGAGGTGATAGCTTTTTGTATCTAGCTTGTGAAGATAAAAACTTTGTATACTGTATTGACAAAGAGTAGAGTGATACTCTCACACAGAGAGGAACTGTAAACAGAAATGAACTTTTTATGGGCACTTTGATACTATTCAATTTTGAATGCATCAATTTCTGACAAGATATATATATATATGTATATATATTATTTTTATTTAATGTGTATGAGTGTATTACTTGCATGTATGTAAATGCATCCATGTTCTGCAATGCCTGGGGAGATCAGAAGAGGGTGTTGGATCCCCTGGAGGTGGAGTTCTGTACAGTTGTTAGCTGTCATGTGGGTGCTCGGAACCAAACCCGGGTCATCTGCAAGAGCAGTCAGTGCTATTAACTGCTGAGTAATCTCTTCAGCAATGCCATTTTTAAGAATTTGTTCTATAGATGTTTTCATATTTCCATAAACGAATGTCTTAAACTAGCAATCATTTTTTCAATGAGAAAAGAATGAGCAAATGCTGGTAGACAACTGCTAAGTTTGGCAGACGCTGTGGAAAATTGTGAAGCTGTTACAAAGAGAGAACAAGAACAAGAAGTGGCGGGATACAGGTGGAGGGGTTGATATGGGAGGAGTTACGAGGAGGAGTGCAGGGTGAATTTGATTAGATTGACTTCAATGTATAAAATTCTCAAAGTGTTATATAAAAAAGATAAGATTAAAGTTTACTGATGAAGTAAAATCTCCAAGAAATATTAAATGAGGAAAATAATATGTAAATAATACATAGAATATATATCTTACATAAATACTTGTATTTATATTCAAGTTCCTCCTTTTTTTCCCCAGGAAGCTACAGAAGAATCTGGTGCCAGTGATGAAATCTACAGGACAAAGTAGATTGATGATGGAGAAACTGCTCACTTTTGATATAACTTTAGTAGCTCATAACTTAGAGAAATAAACACTAATGCATTATTAAATTTTTTAGATGAGGGGCTGGAGGGATGGCTCAGCAGTTAAGAACACTGGTTGTTCTTGTGGAAGACCTGGGTTCAAATCCCAGCACCCACATGGCAGCTAACAACTGTCCTAACTTCAGTTCCAGGGGATCCGACAGCCTCTTCTGACCTCTGAGGCATTATACGACATGAGTGCACTTACCTACATGCAGGCAATACACACATACACATAAAATAAAAATGATAAATAAAATAAAAAATTTTAGATGAAACACTAAATATTTCGAAAGATATAAAAATAAGGAGAAATATGTATTTATGTGTTTGGTGGTAGATTTGGTGCACAGCCTGAAGGCTGCCATGCTTCTCGAACTTCTCCACCTGTCTACTCCAAATATGCACTGGCTGTGGCATGGAAAACATCTCTCCTTCATCCTCTACATCTCATTCCTGCTTGTGGGACAGTAGCTCACATCATCTACCTGCTTTGCTCTCTCTTACTTTCTGTCATCTGCTGGACCTAACCTCTCTTGCAATTTTCAGTTTGCTGGTACTTCTTGCTTTCCTTGCCCTCATGATTTCTGATGGTTGCGGAGCCCTAAAAACCTGCTGCTTTGCTTTGAATTCACCCCAAGGTCTGTATATTGGGAATTTGACACCTAAATAATTTTTTGTTAGTATTTAGAGTTGGGACCTTGAGAAGGTGACTAGAATTGGATGAAGTCATGTAGACAGGTTCCCTGTGTATTTAAAAGAACAGAGAGAGACCAGAGCTAGCAGGCTTATTTGTTTCACCATGTGATGCTCTTTGCCATGTTTGACACAGCCTCAGGTTCTCACCACACACTGAACAGATGTTTGTGCCTTGCTTTTGAACTTAGTCTCTAGAACAATGAGCCAAATAAGCTTTCCTCTTCTTATAATTTACTCTATCTTAAGTATTATGTGGTAGCAATAGAAGCTGGACTAAGACTTTAGTTCCTCTGGACCCCTGACTATGTGCCATTGTCTTGTCCGTGTTTCTTTGATCTGCAGAGTTGATACTGGTGTTTTCTTGGCTTGCTTTCTTGCTGTCTTTGGTTCTTTTATGATCTGTCAAATTATATTGTATGAAAATTACAAAATTTCAATAAAAATAAAAGAAGGTAGACAGCTTTCCTGAAGCATAGTAGCCTGGGATTGACTTCTGACCTCCACACAGGCATATGCACATGTGCACACACATACATACATGTACGCACACAAGACAATTACACATATACATAAAAAAGAGTGAACATGATTTTTGGCACTGTTGAACTTATCTTGATCCATGTGCTCCAGAAAAAAAATCTTCTAATGGAATAAAAGGTCATTTTTGCAAATAACTCCTGCAACTCCACAATAAAAATCATACCGTTTGAAAATGACAAAGGACTTGTGTAGACATTTCTCCAACGATTTACATAGAAGCAAACACAAATCCAACATCAGTAATCATTAGGGCAAGGCAAATCAAAGCCATAATGAAATATCTCCTCATCTTCATTAGGAATTCTGCTATAAAAATCTGGAAAGTAACATGTGTTTACGAGCCTATAGGAAACATGAAATTGATAAAGGCTTGCTTCATGACTGGACTGCAGTCAGCCTGGCTTGTCTTCCGCAAGAAGCTGATTGGTTTAGCCAGAATTCTCCTCGTCCCTGATAGTTCATCCCAGCAGTTTCCCTTGAAAGCTCTGTTTGCCTTTAATAGAACCCTTGTGCACTGTTTGTGAGAACATAAAATGGTATAGCCACCATGGAAAACAGCTGAAACTCCTTAAAACGCTAAACATAGAACTACAATGTGATCAGACAACTCCACCACAGCCAGAAGAACTGAAACTGAGCTTAGAGAAATTATTTATGCACCATATTTATAGTAACATTATTGACAACAGTCAGCATATGGATCCAACTCGAGTCTATTGGTGAATGAATGGCTAAATAAAATGCAATGCATTCAAGTCCTAAAACATGCTACAGTATTCATGATCCTAGAGAATGGTGCATGAAGTGAAGCACACTGATAACAAAATGGGAAATACTGTATGATTCCACTTAAATGAGGTACTTAGGGTAATAAAATTAGTAGAGAAATTAGAATATTGTAGAATATTGCCTGCCAAGGGAACAAGGGATGCAGAGTTATTATTTAATAGATTCAGATTCATTTATGCTACAGGAAAAGATTCTTAGAGCTTCATGAATGTACACAACACCAAAGAATGCACAGATATGATACGGTGGTTAATTTTATAGGTTTTACCATAACTAAAAATTAAAAAGAAAAAGGAAGTCCTGTTCTTTTGTGTTCTGCAGCTTACTGCAAAGGCTCACCATTTCCTCTGTGATTTGATAGGATAAGAGAATACAACCTTGTTTACTACAAGGTCAGAAGAAAGACCTTCCAAATTCTCATTCTTTGCCCCATAAATTTCAAGAACTTTATTTGACCAAAGTAGCTTCAACCTCCAGATGGCCCCTGGACCTTGAACTGCTCTTGACACAAACAAACTTTGGGACATGGAGTAGCCTCTCCTTAAGGGCTCTCCCTAAAAAGGTTTTCTACTAAGACAGACATTTTCTGGTTAGCGCTCCAGTTATGCTACCTGTCTACCCACTTCTAAACACCCAGTTTTTTTTTCTGCCTTATTTTCTTTTTCCTGTAATGCAAAGATACTTTCCTTTGAGAAACCTAAAGATACCACTGTTATAGAAAGTTCCCTACCACAACACACATTTAAAATAAATATCTCCTTACCTAAGTCCAGATTTGTTTTGACTTAACATTCTCAATGTATGAGGATAACATTTGTCCGATTTAACATATGGAATGTAGTGAAAATGCTTGTAATGCTTGAATTGTTTATATACAGTAGGTAACACATATAATTGGAATATGTGAATCTACTATATATTGCATACATATTTAAGTATAGTATATAGAGTATACTATATTATTGTCCTAAGAGTATTATTTATAAATATTTTATTTTTGAAACTGTTATTCTATTTTACAGAGTGTTAGTAATAATATTTTTAATTTGGAGGTTTAATTCATATAGATATTACATTGAAGACTAAAACAACTCTATAAGGAAAGTTAGGATATGGTTGTTTAGGTTGCTGTGAGAGATATTATTTTAGCTCTTTATAAAGTTGCAATTTTTTCATCCTGACTATGAAATTATTAATTCAGAATGAAGAAAGGTGCTGTTTGTAGTAAAAAGTTAAGCACTAACAGTTAAACATTAAAATTAAACATAACATTCTTATTAAAAAGTTTCCAACATTAATTCACAATGGTTTTACTGTCTTAAATTGTGTTTTTAAAGAAAAGGTAGCCCAATGTAGCCCTGACTGACCTCAAACTCCCAATTCTCTTTTGTCAAGACTCGCAAGTGCTGGGGTTATAGGCATATAATCCCGCCCTGTTTGGCTCTCTCCTCAGTGTTTTACAGTTAAGTTACAGCTATGTAAAACCTTCTGTCAGAATTCCACATCAGGAAATTGTGATAAAACAGTAACCATAATAATTAGCAGAGCAAACATTCTTATCAAGAACGTAACCAATAATGTAGCTCAGGGAGATATTAAAATTTGACTTTCAAGGTTAATCTAATTTTTTTATACTAGACAAAGTTCCATTCTGGGACTTTGTTTTTTAAGGTATCTTTCTAGTAATTCAGCTGGCGACTTTTGAGGAAGGTATAATGCTCTGCTATCACTAACTCTGATGCCTAGAAAACAGGTTTAATATATAAAGCCTTTTCTTATGTGTTAATTTTATCTTTTATTTTAGTGTGCATACGTGAGTATTTGGATGTATACAAATGTGTGTGTGCATGTGTGCTCACATGTATGGAGGCCAGAGAACAAACTTGGGTTTCATTTGTCAGGTGCTGTTCATCATTTTTTGAGAAAGTGTTGCTGACTAGCTTGGAACTGGACAGGTAGGTTGGCTGGCCAACAAGCCCCAGGGACTCACCTGTCTCTGCCTTCTCGAGGATGGGATTACAAACTCATCAATGTCATGCCACCATGCCTGGCTTTTACAAACAGTGGTTCTGGGAATTGAATTCAGGTCTTCATGCTTGAAAGGCAATCACTTTACTTATGTCCATATATTCACCCACTCACTGGTTGTGTCCTATTGACAGATAGTAATAAGTATGGGATACTGTACTTAGACTGGCCTCTATAGTGATTTCTTCTTGAACCCTCCACCACAGTTCTAACTCAGCCAGAATGTTGCAGATCTACAGTCTCCTCTACTTTGCATGCAGTTGAATACATTTTGTCTTTTAGTTGCATTCTGGCATTTTTATGCTCTTATATGTGATTTGAATCTTAGGGTTGTAAGGCATATTATGCCCCTCTACATTTTACTTGTTCTTAGGTAGTACACCATCTAAATTCATTTCCATTTGTGGTGGTTTGAATGAAAGTGTCCCCCATAGGCTCCAAGTGTTTGGACATTTTGTTCCCAGATGATGGTGCTGTTTTGGGAGGTTTTAGAAAGTGTGGCTATCCTGGAGGAAGTATGTCACTGAGGGTGGGCTTATAGAGTTCTTAAACCTTATAGGATCTCCAGTTTCTCTCTTGCTTCCTGTGCCTGTGTGATGATGTGAAAGCTTAGCTTCTGCTGCTCCTGCTCCAGCCACCTCCAGCCACCATACCTCCCTGCCATGAGGGACTGTTATTTTCCTGGAACCGTAAGCTCAAATAAACTCTATCTTCCATTTACAGTATTGCTTTGGTCAGTTTTTCTATCACAGCAACAGAGAAGTGACTAATATAGTAACTGGTGCCAGAGAGTAGGCTTTTGGCTGTGAAGAACCTGACCATGTGGGGTTTAGAAGAAATGTGGAAGACTTTGGAAGGTTGGGCTAGAAAAGTGGTTGATTGCTGTAAGTGGAGCTTAACAGGCCATTCTAGTAGGGGCCTGGAAGAAAGTAGTGCTGAGAACAATGTAGCTCCAGAGGGAAATACGGACTTAAGCAGCACTTGGGATATTTTGGCAAAGAGTCTGGCTGGAGTCTGCCCTGACCTAAAAGCTTGCCTGAGGCTAAGTTGAAAAGCAATGGACTAATTTCTCTGGTGGAAGAAATTTCAAGACAGCCTAATGTAGAAATGGTGGCATGGCTGTTAATGGTGAATATTATGCAGAGCTACAGTGAAAGAGAGCAAATGGGGCAGAAAGAAATACAGTTTGGATTGAAAAAGAGCACTAGGAAGATAAATGTTGGAGCCCCGGCATGTGATGGAGAGGTTCCCATTTATAAGGAGATTAAAGTGATTAAGGAGATTAAAATGATTAAGGAGGGGCCTAGAGATTCAGACTTAAACAGTGGAGAGAGTGCCTCCAGGGCAAGACCACACCCAGTTAAGCCTTCAACTTGTAAAAGGAAAATGCTGTAAGGGCCATGGAAGAGAAAAGCTTCTAAAATGGCTAAAGCAGGCTGGAGTCCACCCCAAACTTGCAGTCAAACTTGGAAGTGTCATTCATCATGTGCTGGCTTTAGAGGCATGAAAGATGGAAGAGTAAAGGGGTCATCAATTCTTCCTCCACAGTTTTAGAGAACCTTGGAGGCCAGGCAGCATGAAGCAGGGGTGTCCCTGCCTAGAGAAGGCCCTAATAAGCCATTGCATGGAGCTATGAAGGTGAAGCGTGGTTGGCAACGGAGACCCCAAGAAGATGTTCATGATGCCAGAGCTGTGAGGCATCTGCCAAGAAGACCTGCATACAGGGAGTGGTACCAGCACAAGAGAGTTTTATACATTATGCATGAAATTATATCTGACCCTTAGGTCAGTAGCGTATTTCCATAAGTACATCATCTTATGATGTGAAAAAAGAAAGAAATATTGTTCACCTGTAACTTGAATTGCCCTGATATGATCCGAATGTGCTCAGTTACCGAATCTCATCATTGATTATAGAGTCCACTTGTCTTGTAAAATGCAATTCAAGATTCTATGTCTTCATGAAAACACTCAAAAGACGCTGCTCATGGACACAGCCTGCTAACATGGCGATCAGACGGAAATGCAGGATTCTACCCAAATGGTATGACACGTTAATTTGTTCTCCTGTTGTTTGTTTGTTTTTTTTTTGGTCTTTTTGAGACATGATCTCCCTGTTAGCTGCCTGGAACTCACTATGTAGACCAGGCTGGCCTTGAACTCACAGAGATCTGCCTGCATCTGCCTCCTGAGTGCTGGGATTAAAGACATGCTCCACCTGAGACTGATAATGACTATGGAGACTTTTAAAGTTGGACTAAATGCATTTTGCATTTTATGTGGTCATAAACCTATGGAGGCCAGGGGGTGAACTGTGGTTTGAATGAAAATGTCCCCCATAGGCTCCAAGTGTTTGGACATTTTGTCCCCAGATGATGGCACTGTTTTGGGAGGATTTAGAAGGTGTGACTATGCTGGAGGAAGCACATCACTAGGGGTGGGCTTATAGAGTTCTTAAGCCTTGCAGGATCTCCAGTTGCTCTCTTGCTTCCTGTGCCTGCATGATGATGTGGGAGCTTAGCTTCTGCTGCTCCTGCTCCAGCCACCTCCAGCCACCATGCCTCCCTGCCATGACAGACTATAATTTCCCTGGAACCATAAGCTCTAACAAACTCTTCCTTCTATAAATTGCTTTGGTCAGTGTTTCTATCACAGAAACAGAAAAGTGACTAATACACCATTGCATTCAGAAAAAGTTGAAGGCACCTTCAGGAAGATCAATAAAACTTTTTCTTTGTTATGGATAGGCTAACAGTATGGGCAAACTCTGACCAGTGTCAGTCCTAACCCCTTCATACTGTAGCAAAGGAAATTAGTCAAAAGAAGGTTAGCCATCTGATCCACAGGATATGATCAATGTGGTAAGAACTAGACCCCCCAGTCATGGTTGTGCATCTCCATGATTTCAATATCTTATGTTTGAGCCAGATAAAAGCCAGGAACCTGTGTTAAAAACTAGTTAACCAATCTTTCTACTTTATGAAAGATACAGAGGAACAGACTATCTCAGTGGCTAGATATCTTGGCTCTCTGAATAGTTCCAGACTCAGATACTATGGGACAGTGGCAGGTTGTGGTTATTATATAGGTAACACCCAAGCACAGAAAGATGGACTATACAGCCTTGTGCCCAAATCCAACAATTATGCTGTTTTCTACCAAGTGTTTTCTTTTTAAAGACTTGGGCTATCTTGACTCCAGTTTATTGAGATGAAACAAAGCACCCTGGATGTCTTTCTTCCTTTTACCTCTATTTTGTCAGGCAGGTAGAATGCACTGGGAGAAGCACTTACAAAGTTCTGTAAAAAGGTCATGAATAGCAGTGTTGCAAAGTACTATTGTGTGTTGCAAAGTACTATTGCTTTTCCTTAATTACGTGTAGAACCCCACAGTATTCTTTTGCTAACAAAATGTGATGTTCAAAGAGGAAGATATGAGAAAACATGACTCTGGAAAGTCTGGCACCATCTTTAAGTTCTAGGGACCGAGAAGCGGTGAGGATAGCTAAATCCTGTGGTTTGCTCACACTTCCATGAGATAGTGCCTGCATATGCTTTAGCATGTTTCTGAACATTTGAATTGTAAAGTTAGATCCCCAAACTAATTGTTTGCCAAAACAATCAATTCTTTCCCCCTAATTTTTTGCCCCTGCCCTGAAAATTCTAAGTATCAGTATAGTCTTATTTCAAAACAGTATTCCCCTAACCCCTTGAAATCTGATAGGGATGCAGCAGACAAATCCAAAAAGATATCTTACTTGGGCAATGGTTGCCTTAAGTGTAGCAGAGTTCAGATGCCTCATCACAGGCCAGCTCTGGGGCTTGTGAAATCTATCTGTTTGTTCATTTCTCTGGGAGACCCTGTCTATTCTTGCATCTATCCCAGTGTGTTGTGATAAATAATGCAGTACCTTCCCCACAGCTTCCTTAGCCACACAAGGGGTACATTTTAAAAAGAGAACAAGCATACACAGAAATGGAAATTAACCCCAGGCCTGCCAGCCTCCATCAGGAATAATGGCATCACATAATTCCAGAGTTAAATGAGAAGTAGGTGCCTTTTTACTGAGTTCGGCTCTTTGTCCTTGCTTTAGTGTGTCATTGTAGCAACTGTCATGTAAGGTTAATGACAGCCCCTGATTACCCTTGTCAAATATGTAATAATGTGGCCCAACAACGGGTCTGAATGGCTTCTGCTTGTCAGACCCCTATGTTTTGCCTAGCAGATGGCCACTGTGTTTGGAGAGGCCCTTGCTCAGATCCATCACACTGATATCCCGAACACGTGTGTGCGGGAAGCATTTTCCCCTGATAGGACAGTGTGTGGCTAGAATACTAATTGAGCACAGCAAGACAACTGCAGACTTCCCCTCCCTTCCCCCGACCCCCAGTACTCCTGGTTTACTGTTAGGCTCCAGGGGAGAATGAGAGCAGATAGAACCTTCCTTGCTTCTCACCTATTATTTCCAGTGATACACAACACTTTCAGCTGTGATATGTGCCCATTTCAAACCCTTCATTTGGATCACTTACGATGCAGCACCCATGAAATTTAGACACACTCTATTTTTGGATTCGTGGAAACAAAGCAGGGAAAAAGCCTCACTGAAGAAAGTGGCAGGGTTCACTGGAAAAGAAGTAGCAGGAGCCAGAATCCCAGCCGTGACCTGCGTACAGACACTTCTTCCCACCCAGGTTGCCAATGTACACTTCCACAGGAAGGATGCCGGGTGGAAGCAGGTGAGACACAAAAGGCTGAATGTCAGGGTTGTCCATTCTGCCTCAGAAATTCTGCAACGGGACTTTGTCTTATTTTCAGTGGTTTTTTATTTCACTTATTTACTTTTTTAAACATTAGGTAAGTTATGTTCTCAAAAATGAATAGTAGTTCTCTAAAATCAATTTAAACCCTAAAGTACATCTCCAGAATTTGTTACAAGATAGCAAAATTCTTTTTCCCTTATTAATCTATTCTCATGAATTTTAAGCCACGCATCCTTTTCAAGCACAGTCCACCCACTGTTTCTGTGCAAGTGTGTCTTCAGATCTGTGCTTATCACTAACCTTACACGCGAAGCTCTCTGTGCTCTTTCAAGACATCTTAAATATATTTTATTTCGATGGGTGGGGGAGTACACATGCCGTTGTGCAAGTGTGGAGATCAGAGGACAAACTTCCTGAATCTGTTCTCTCCTTCCACTAACTGGGTCCTGAGGATCAAACTTGGGTCATCAGGCTTGGTGTCAAGCACCTTTGCCCTTGGAACCATCTCACTGGCCCTCAAAAACATTTCTTAGAAGCTTTCCTGAACAGTTTCCCCTTGTCTCTGGTAGCATCTGCTTCTCTAAACATTCCTATTAGTCTATATTCAAGAAAATAGGCCTTAAGAACTCCATGAAGCCCTTCATTTTGTAAATTAAAAAGCCAAGTGTGTTTTGGTGAAGACTGCATTCAAAGATCTGATATGGTAGTGAAGCCAGCACCTAGGTTTCTTGATTTAGAGCTGAGTATTTTCTTTCCTACTATAGCAGATGGCCATCCCCTGCTTTTGTCCATTTAAGAGCCTGTCATTATCATTTGTGTGTATCTCCTCTTCCATAAAAGGTGGCAAACTCATTGAGGGCTGACACAAGTCTTCCTTTTTGGCTCCCACAGACACACATAGGTCTCAGGGCACAGCTAAAAGTCATTTCCTGGGAATCCATGGCTGCATGGCACAGCATCAAGGCCATTTCCCTGTGTCATAATCTCTGTGAGATGCAAAATGGGTGGCATGCCTATCATGGCACTAGTCTAACAGATGACAAGATTTTTGTTGTTTTTGTTTACTTGTTTCTAATCTTAATTGAGCCATCCCGAGTCCAGTGAGTCACTTTGAAGAGTTCAGTAAGGGCAGAAGGCTGGCCTGGGTCTTGGGAGGGCAGAGAAGCCCTGAGTCTTATGATGCATCAACTGTCTCTTCCTCATTGGTGGTGGAGAATATGCACTCCTGCACACAGCCCCTGATGATTTTAGGAGTGATGATACAGTACTGAAGGGGTTTCATCTACCTGTCCAGGATGGGAAGGGTAGTAGGTCTTCAGGCCTGCCAAGGGAAACCGTGAACTCTTTCCTAGAAGGAAGATGCTGTTTTGAATGACTTTAGATTTGGTGTTTGCTGAGTGTTTTTTTTTTTTCTTTTTATTAAAGAAATATAGAATACTTCTATTTTCTCTTTGATTCTAGAAATACTCTCTTAAAAGCTTTTTTTGTTTTGTTTTGTTTGTTTTGTTTTGTAGATGTGTCGCTTAGGCCTGGGCAATTCATAGACAATGTCTGTGTGTGACCAGTTGTGGTACTTGGTAACAGTCTCCAACCGGTGCAAAATAAACTTCTTTGATGAGAGGTGACGAGGATATTTGTCTGTAAATATAAGGATACATATTCTGCACTCAGCAAGAAATTACATTAGGTTAGGGATGTGACAGTCTTGGGGTTTCCTCTAAGATCTATGACCTCCCTAGCCATGTATATTTGGTTATGTTTATAGTACCACACTTGAGTTTCCTTTCACTGAGTGGGCTTTTAATCCAATTAGGTAGCTGTTGATTGCCCCCAAGATAAACGTGCTACTACTGCACCAATGACGGGGGCTGTGCTGGCCACTGATGTGGTTATTTGGGTTTGAAGCTGGTGTTGGATCACCATTGATGTTTTCCCTTGGCACCTTCATAGCACTCTCCAAAGCTATGAGAGCTAGCCTTCAGGGGAAGTGGTTGCGGGTCAGTTCCAGGTCTCTTCATCCAAATCCTGTGTCCAAAGTACATTCTGTCTTCACCAGTGGGGATTTTAATTTCAAATTCTGGGAGCCATCAAGGGCCGTGGTAATAACCTGTGTAATTTTGGGAGTATCTCTACAATGCAACCTCTATACCTAAGGCACACTGAACATAGAACAGGGATGATGAAGATGACAGTAATGAATCTCTCAATTCTCATTAATGAAGAGCCCTCAAGCAACAGAGGGCCAGAAACACAAAAGGTCACAAATGACCCAAACATAGAGATTAAGATTCTGGAGATTGATAGTACTTGGACGGAACTCCTATATTAAATATCACCCACCCAGGGGTAGGGATCACTGAGGAAGAAGGGGCAGAAAGATTGTAAGTGCCAGGGAGGAGGTGCATGACCATATGGAAATAGACTCCCACAGGCTCCTAGGACCCTGTTCATATGATTCTATGGCAATGATGTCAGCAAACACAAGTCCCATGCACTCTCAGGCAGACAAAAACCCAGCATAGAACTGGGGAAATGAATAGTAGACCCCAATCTTAACTGAAGAAACATTGGCAACTGATACTCAGCACAGGTGAACACTCCCATAGACATTCTAAGTGGTAAGGCTCATTTCATTTGAACATTATAGGAGTTATACTCTGTGATTATTATTTGCTATTGTATTTTTGTCTAAACACATTATGGGACAACTAATATGTCAAGCATTATTCTCAAATGTAAAAGGCAACAAGACAAAATTTTGGTCTATAAATATTCACTGTATAGTGGTGAAAGGCATATAGACAGGATTACGTACTGAGTCCGTCTCCCCATTTTACTTGATCTGATCGCCCCCCCCTTCCCTCATCTCCACATCTTATCACTTGGCTCCAGGAATGAGGCATTCTTTTTCCACACTTTGTGTGCCTCCTATTACTCCTAAAATTATCAACAATCTCTCAGTCCTGTTTTATTCTTCCTGGAACATTAACTAGCAATATAGACAGGATTACGTACTGAGTCCGTCTCCCCATTTTACTTGATCTGATCGCCCCCCCCTTCCCTCATCTCCACATCTTATCACTTGGCTCCAGGAATGAGGCATTCTTTTTCCACACTTTGTGTGCCTCCTATTACTCCTAAAATTATCAACAATCTCTCAGTCCTGTTTTATTCTTCCTGGAACATTAACTAGCACCTGGCTGTCCATAAATACATTTTTTATTAGGTTATTCTCAGTTGAATTGGAGAGATGACTCAGTTGTTAAGAGCATTTGCTGCTCTTGCAAAGGACTTGGGTTTGGTTCCCAGCATCCACACAGGGGTTCGCAACCCTCTTTAGTCCTGTTCCAGGGGATCTAATGCCCTCTTCTGGCCTCCTTGGGAACCAGGCACTCATGTGGTGCACATACATACATGCAGACAAACACTCAAATATATAAATAAAAAGTAAATCTTTAAACATATGTACATGTATATGTATATATGTTTGTGTGTGAGTGTGTGTGGGGGATGTGCAAGGGGGGTGCCACGTGTGTTCTGATGCCCATAAAGACAAGTGAAAGGTGTCAGATCACCCTAGAGCTTGAGTTACAGGTGTCTGTGAGTCATTCAAAATAGGTTCTGGGAATTGAACTTGGGTTTTCTGGAAGGGCATCAAGTACTCTTGACCACTGAGCCGTTTCTCCAGTGCCCAAGTCAGCATTTCTGTTTCACCTGGCAAGAAAAATAATTCTGATTTTGCCTTATTCTTTTTAAAAATCCCCTCTGGTAAATCATCTGTTTCTTCCCACTGTTTGATCTGCTAGCCTCTAGGTAACTAATTCTTCATTATTAGGAGTTCTAGACCACAAGACAGCCATAAAGATGACCACCCACAGACTGACCTCTTAGGTCCTCGGTTGCTTATCTTTAGAGACCCTTCTCAGCATGTCAACCATCTTTCCACAGTCACAGAGGGATCTTGACACAGTCACGAGCCAGTCTGTTTTGAAATAGTAAAGGCAAATAACTCCTTTCCTCCCGCCACTTTCCCCGTACTTCATGCTGAAACATACCCTGGCAGCGTCACCCCAATGGCTCCTACCATGCCTTTTCCTTCCAAGATCCTCCCAGCTTCACTTGCCTCTTTTCCAGTGAGAATTTGGTGGCGTGTTATTATAATCACTCCCCTACCAAAGCTCTCAATTGCTTTCCCCTGTTTTTATCCATCACGTTTTCTATCTACAATATTTCTTGGCAACACCCCAAATCAGGATAAATCAAACCATCTGTCCCCCCTGTGACTACATCTGAGCAGTTGATTGTCACTGGAAAATTATAAACTGGCCAGGCAGATTTTCCCCGAATTGTTTGAACAACATTTCAAATGGGAACTTAGCAAAGCCTAGATACCTTCCTACATTTCCCTAGTAGGCTGGTCCCCAAAGATACTACTCTATCGCTTCCATTTCCTTCATCTCCCTTCCCCTTCCCCTCAATAGTTCTTACTCAATCTTTTCATCTTTATTTGGACATCTCTCATTTATTGTTCACACTGCATACATAATGGTTTTCAAAACTTCAAAATAGATTCACTTGTCCCTTACTATAGCAACCAAAATGATGGCCTCAGCAAAGAGCACACTCCTTGTGCCTTCCCCAGCCCACACGTCTCTGCTCCTGAGTTCTCAGGTGGATTTTGCTCAGTTTACCTCTGAGTTTGGCCACCTGCCTCTGTCCCTTTTGGCCTATTTTCCCTGCTTTACTTGTCCTGATGGCCTCAGGTTCAATGCCACTCACAAAAGGGCATTCTCTGAATCTCCTATTTCAAATCGTGTTCTCAACTTTTCTTTGGTAAGTATGGTTCTCTTTCCTCATAGCATATTGCAATGTATAATTTTCCGTTATATGTGTGACTACTTGCTTAAGTTATCTTTTTTTCGTTGTATACTACAAACGAAGAAACATTTCTGTTTAATTAGTTACTGTCTAGCAAAAGTACAATCTAGTTGCTGCAGGTACAAAGAGTTTATTTAATATTTATTGACTAGGTGAAAATCTAGTGAATAAATCACTGTTCAGAGAGGAAGTGGTTTGAGAAAATTGAGGAGGAATTCTCAGTTGAAATTATCTGTTGAAAACAAGCTGTCCTACTTTGCATTTTGTTACTGTGGTAAACACCATGACCAAAACCAATTTGGGGAGCAAAGGGTTTATTTGGCTTACAGCTCAGTGTCCATCATTGAGGGGATGCCAAGGCAGGAATCTGGAGACAGGAACTGGAACAGAGATCATGAAGGAATGCTGCTTACTGGCTTGCTTTCGCTGCATGTGCTCAGCTACGATTTCATACAGTCTAGGCCCACCTGCCCCAGGGATGCCACCACTGGCAGCAGACTGGGCCCCCCTACATCAACTAGCAGTTAAGAAAGTACCTCACAGACATGGCCACAGGATAATATGAATGAAAGAAGAAATTCCTCAGTTGAGGTCCCCTCTTCCCAGGTACATCTAGGTTTATGTTGTCAACAAAGACTGATACAAACTATAAGGTTATTTAAGAAGAAAGAAATAGGATTTTGCATGTAGGGAAAGTTTTAGATAATCATGAAGCTGTGAAAACCACAGTATGTTGGTGGGAGGCTCTATTTACACTGGTGAAATTATGCTAGTTCTAGGGGAAAGACAGTTGGGGGTGGAGAACAGAATCAGCTGCCCTCTACTCCAAGATACCTACATTCTAATTTCCAGAATCTGAGAGAGTAGGGTATGAGGTAAGGGAGGAGGAAGGTTGCAGGTGAAGTAAGCTTACTAATCACGTGAATAGCAGACAGCATCTAGATCTTTCCAGGTGAACCCAGTGTCATGCAAAGAAGTGTGGGTATGAAAGAGGGAGAAAGGAGAAACAGCATTAGTGTAACTTGATGTGAGAGATTCCACTCCATTTCTGGCATTGAACATAGAGAAGGAAGCCACCAGCCAAGGAGAATATGGAAGAAACAACAGCATGAGCTGTCCTCTGGAGCCTCCAGGACTGCAGCCTTGTGAGCACTGTGATTCATCCTAGTGAAGGCCATTGCTGACCTCTGAACTCCAGAACAAATAACAAGATGATAAATTGTATTTTTCAAAGCACTGGTAACTTGTTATAGCAGCACTAATACACTAATGCAGAAACAAATCTAAGGCTGTAGCCTGGAGGCCAGATGAGAAGAGACTTGTCACAGGTCGTTGCAAAGTGGAGAAATGAACTATTTCAAGATATGGAAGCTGGGGCTGGAGAGATGACTCAGTAGTAAAGAGCGTTGGCTTCTTTTTCAGAGGACCCAAGTTCAGTTCCCAGAATCCACATGGTACCTTACAACTGTCCATGACTCTTGTTCCAGGAGATCTGATGCCCTTTTCTGCCCTCACAGGTGTTGCACACATGTGGTGTACAGACATGCAGGCAAGACATTCATACACAAAACAAAAAAATAAATAAAAATGTTTTTTAAAAAGATATGGAGGCAGCATGGTCAGCCTCATCTAGTGGGACAGTCACTTCATCCATAATGACATTTGCTGCACTGGACACATGTGGAGGCACAGGCCCACTCTGGAGGCTGTTAAAATAATCCATGTGAAAGGTCAGGAAAGCCTGAAAGGAAGTCTTAGAGAAAGTTTCATCAACATGCATTTTTGTGTAACTTAAGTTTCCATAAATTGGTTTTTTTCTCAGTCTAGATGAAGAATTCTTGAAAGCAGTGACCTTAAACACTATCTGTTTGTGTCTTTCTAAGCTCTGATTAGCAGCTACTCACGAAATATTTGTTAATAGTATAATGGACTATGACCATGGAGATTTCCTTACCTCTGTAGCTCTGTGAAAATTTCTTATTTAAATAGATAAGAACAGTCATGGATAGTGTAAAGAACATTATCAGTTGTCCTTCCACAGTGACTCTCTTCTGAGACCATGGATTCAGAGGAGGCTAGAAAGCAGGTATAGTCATTCCAGTGCTCTACATTTCAAAAATCAATGAAATAAACTTGAAAAGAGTTTTTGGGAGAGGCAGCCCACATCATTCTGAGACTCAATTCAAAGGATAACGTTCAAAGCACCATTGATCATACATCTCCCCATCTAATGATCTCGAGTGAAGTCATGGGGACCTACCTACTTTCCTTTTCTCAGCTTTTAGAGCTTGTGAGAGTGTCATTAAACGTGGTGGTGGCTTAGTTTGTGCTGCTTTCTTTTCTTCTTATCTAAACTATGTTAGGGTGAAAAAAAGGACAGCTGTGGAAGGAATCAGTTCAGCAATCTGTTTCTTGCTCGTCTTCCTGTGCCACTGTTTGTGTTCCTCTGGAAAGGTGTCTTGAGAGTATATTGAAGGAAATCGTTAGTCCCCTCAGGGCCCCTTGGGGAGTGGGGACAGGAAGGAGAAGCACAGTATGAACTATAAAATGCAGCAGTGAAGCCAGTACTCCCTTGAGGTTCATGGTAGGAAGCTGTCCTTCCTCTTTAGTGGCAGAGATATGTGGAATTGTATCGTTTTATACAAATGCTTCACCCCAAATGGAAGAAACAAAATGCTCTAATGCAACCACAGGCCCTTCAGAAAGATGAATGTAAATACCCCCTCCCACCCCCCAATATACACACTGGAAGGCATAGTGCAGGGTTGGTGAGTCTGTGATCTCATGATGGAGAATCTTCATGCCTGCAGACTCTGAGGTGACAGCAAGATCCCTTGTGAGAAGCTTGGTTCTGTCATTTGCATCCGAGTTCTGAGTTCACGCTCCTGCAGGTGTCAGGCCAGCTGGTAAGTTTATAATCCTGTTCACTCCTAGTGGCTTTCCTCAAGGAGGAAGTGCATCTTTGGTTCATCTTGACCAGAGTGGCAGGTCTTAACTTTTAAAATGCAGAACTGTATGTCAGCTATACAAGTGTTCCAAAAGCGTCACCTAAGATAATATCCCGACATCTTTTTGTGACTTCCTTGAGGGCTCTTTGAACGTGTGTGTTCTAGCTTTGGTTCTCCTCTGTGTTGTCCTCCATCACTCACATTCCCATGTGCTGTCCCCTTGCTTTCCGCCCTGTTTGAGGAACATAAACTGCTCTCCTGTGATTCCGTGGTACAGTTTACCTTGTTCCTCAACCTGGCACCCTGCCCTGTTCCCTTTACCCCCAAGGAACCTACTCATTCTTCAAAGTCCCCCTGTGTGATGGCTAATTCTGGGTGTCAGCTTGACTGGATCTGGGATTAACTGAAATGACAGAGATCTTCTTGATTGGATCATCTGAAGCTGGAAGACACACTCTAAATGTGGGTGTTACCTTCTGATGGCAGCCAGTACAAAAGACCAAGGCAGAGGAGAACGCCTGGCTTCTTGCTGCCCACCTTCTCTCTCTCTGGTGAGTTTGTCTTGCTGCTGTAGACTGAAGACTAGTTGATCTTTTGGAATTCGTCAGACCTTCAGCACCAGATTGGGACTACTAAGACACCCAGCCTTGTGGACTGAGAGGCTACGGATTCTCAGCCTCTCCAGTGTGGTGCAGCCACTGTTGGACTACTCAGACTCTTATCTTGTGAACTAAGCTGATAAATCTCTATACATATATATTCATTCTACCAGTTCTGTTTCTTTGGAGAACCCTGACTAATATACCCTGGAATGCCATCTTTCCTGTGAAGTTAGAAACTCTTTCTGATACTGAAAATTTTCTAGTTCAGATAAATTAAATGACTACTGTCCCTGAGCCTCCATTTTTCTGCACACAGTAATTTTTAGCACTGATTTTGATATGGATAATTTTCATTTTTTTTTTACTGTATCTCTTCTACTAGAGTCCATGAATCCTTGGGGTTAGGATCCTTAAATTCACTTTTCCAACCCTCATGAAGACCAATATGATGCCAAATAGCCAAGGGATATATGTGCCAGAGAAGTAGATCTCAGCCAATTCTCAGATCACTAGGTCAATCCTTTCCCTCCTCCAAGTTTGTCTCAGGGAGTCTGAGTTATCCAAGGAAAGCAGTGGCCAGGTGAGATGTCAGCGTACAAAAGGCAACTGAGTGGGGGTCCAAAATGGGGTTCAAGAGAAGCTGAAGATGCCTTGATTTCTCAATTATACAAATGCTGCATGAAAGAAAAATGTGGACATCAATACACATAAGTCACAATACAGTCTTTTCCATAAGCAGAAACTATAAAGGTATTCTTCAGGTATTCTTCCCCACTGAAGGGTTGTCAGTTTTTGATTTTGTAAATTGATGTCAAGTAAGTTCTCAGTCTCGTTTGGAAGCATTCGTTTTCTCCATTATGTTTTATCAGAGAGCAGGAAACATTATGTCAAAGTCATGTGCGTGTGTTCATTTTTGTCCTCTTCCTAAGAAGAGAGGCACTTACCAATTTGGGTATGGGGGTTCAAAAGAGCAAGATAATAACAACAAGCAACAATTGCATAGCAATTTGCAGCCTACCAGTCCTTCAATCTGCTACTGCATTTAACCCTCAAGACAATCTTATGAGGCTGGCATTATTGCCCCTACTTTGTAGAGGAGGAAACTCAGGCTAATGATATTTAAGTGACTTGTCTAAGGTTATATAAAAGCACCAAGACTGACAGAACGCTATTTATTCAGAGTAACACAGAGTGAACTGAACTCTAGTCTGATTATACAGGAATTTTCTCTATAATAATATGCAACCCTTACTGACTGCTGACAGTGAAGCAGATGCTGTTCTGAGTGCTTTGCATGTATTAACTCATTTAATCTCCAAACCCCTGCACGAGGTGGGAATATTATTACTCCCTTCACTTTACAGATGGAAAGACTGAATTCTAGAGAGGTTAAGTACCTTGGCCTCACTCGAGTAACAGATAAGTGGCAGAATGAAAGTTTAGACCGAGGCAATCTGGCTGTCAAGTGCATTGTAACCAAGCTTAGCATGCCTACTGTGGTAGTGTGCCAATGTGAGGTAGTGACTCTAACGAATGGTACTAGAATACTTTCACCTTTAAATAAAGTCGTAGTGTTTTAAGACTTTCAAAGTCAACAGAAAGCATTTCAGAGACATAAGTAGTTTTGGGTACTGGAAGTCTTACTTTGCTCTCAGGCCCGATTTGATCCCTTTGGACTCCTGCATCCTACATGAGTTGCTATTGCATTGCTGTGACCAAAAAGCCTGGCGGAAACAATTTAAGGAGTAAAGGGCTTACTCCTAATGCCAGAGACTTCAGTCCATAGCTACTTGCTCTCACGTGCGGGTCCTCATGGCCTCATGTGATAGCATGTAGATGTTTATGTCATGCTACCAGGAAGCAAAGAGGATTCAGGAATGGGCACCAAAAAGACCTGCTCCTAGTGGCTTTCTTCCTCTAATAGGTTCCAATATCCACAGTTTTTAGAACTTCACAAAATAGCACCATGAGCTAGGGACAAAATGTTTAAAGCGTGAGCCTGAGGAGGACACTTCAGATTCTAGCTGTATTAGATTCCAACTCTTCCTTTCCTCTGCTCAACCCATTAGCCAGAATAGCACCAAGCACACATGAGGACTTTATGAAAATATTTCCTTCAGTGTTGGTAGTTGGCAAAATCATCCTATCTGATTGATTAGAGAGGCAGATCATAGTTTACTCTGATCTCCATCTCTGTACTCAGACTGTAACCTATCTACCCTTTATTTTCTGTCCTTAATTTTCGCGGCCAGCTGTGACTACCTGCCTTTCTGTTCTTAGTTGATGGTACTTGCTTCGAGAAGGCTTTCTTATTTACCCTCCATCAAGTTCAAGTGGATGCCCTTGAAGGGAATGTTTAGCTTTCCTATTTTACTGTGAATGATAGTTACAACACTAATATCAATTTCCTGTCCAGCTTGCATTCTTGCATGCACACATGTGCACATACACAATGCACGCCTATCAAGATTTTCATCCATTCCTGTTCTTTCTTGGGAGACTAGAATTGTGGGCATCCATGGAGTTGGAGAAAGACAGGAGTGAGGAAATCTTTAGCAGCAGCAGCAACCAAGAATCAAATCATAGGGAGCACCAAATCACAAAACTTTTATTATTTAAAGGCCTGTTATTAAATATGCTTAACATAGTTATGTAGTACTGGATGGACTAGTACCAATATCAAGATCCATGAATTTTTATTTGTTTACTTGAAAGGGCTTAGAGAGTTATTGTGCTTTGTGATTCTTATTATTACCTCAAATTCTGAGATTCTTTTCTTTTTTTAGACTATCTTGATATGTTCTAACCCTGATTTGATTTCAAAGTAGATGAACTTGATGATTCTTTTATGAACTTCACTTATGCTCTTCAAACTTCACAAATTGAAAGTGGTCACACACACCAAAAATAGAACTTTTTCTGATTAAGGTTTCCAATTCATTACTATCTATGAGTTGTTTTTTTCCCATTTCAAAGAACATCTCCTTGCTGAATGGAGAAGATTCTAGAAGAGTATGAAAGAATCCATTACTTAGTGTGATCTTTATAGAGTAAGTGAAATTAGGATATATTTGGTGAAAATTTTATCTTGAATGCCTCTGACTTTATGCTATTATCTCAGGTAAAGTAATACCTTAGTATTTATTTACTTTGGTTTATGTTTATGGGGGTCTCTGGTTTTTAAACTTTAAATTTTTAAATATACTTGAATAGACGAAATTAATTTTCTTACAAGCCAATGATGATGTGTTCTATCTTACTTATCCTATACGGTGTCAAAATTTTGCTCAAATAATTTACTACTGGAGAGATTTTCTTGTTTTGATTTTTTTTTTTAAAGACATGTGTTCACTTTGCAGGTCAAGTTGATCTGAAACCTACTACATAGCTCAAGATGGTTTTCAATTCACTCCTTTCTCAGCTTCCTGAGTGCTGGGATTACAGTACGACTTGGTGAGATTTTCATTTTTTATAAGTATTTTATTTATTGTTTCTATTTTTTATGTGCATGAGTGTATTGCCTGCATGTATATAAGAGTACTCCTTTTATGCAATGCTCCCAGAGATCAGAAGAGGGCATCAGATTCCGTGGAACTGGAGTTACAGATAGTTGATGGCAGTCATGTGGGTGCTGGGAATCGAACCCAGGTCTTCAACAAGAACAGTGTTCTTAACTACTGAGACATTTCTTTTCTGAAGTTTTCTTTTCTTTTTTATTCTTTTAAATATTTATTTTATTTCTATTTTTAATGTGTATTAGTGTATTGCCTACATGCGTGCAGATGCACCTGTGTTGTGCAGTGCCCATGGAGGTCAGAAGAAGTCGTTGGATCCTCTTGAACTCGAGTTATGGATGGTTGTTAGCCTCTATATGGGTGCTGGGAATTGAACCCAGGCCCTCTGCAAGAGCAGTAGGTGCTCTTAACCACTGACCCATCTCTCCAGCCCTGAGACTTTCTTTTTTTAAGTGAAAGTAAACTCTCTGGCTGAAAGAAAAGGTGATTTCTGCTGATAGATTAAACTAAATGTCATTGTGTGTCTTAGATTTTAAGTTTATCTCTAAACACCTAAAATTAAATTTGCTTACTTTTATAGAAATACAATTTTAACATGAAGTAATAAATATAGAAAGCTATTATTCTCAATAATAGGAATAGTTGTGGTTGGGGTTTTTTATAAAATAAAATTTATAATTTTCTAGGGATATGTTGTTTAGAACACTGTCCTCATATGCACCAGTGACGTTTTATTCAGGAAGAATTATTTGGTTTATAAAGTACACAGGCTATTGCCAAATCTCTCGGTTGTCTCCCAGGACTAGTAGATTTGTCCCTACTGCTGAAGACAGGACATACTTTGGATATAGGACTTGGAGCAATGGAGCAGGAATTGATCTGGATGCCTTCTACCTGAAGTTTAGCTATCATGCTAGATGATAATACACAAACTGCAAAGGGGAGAAAAGCAACCAATGGTCCAACCCAGCCCTAAAGCCTAATAACCATAAGGACTGGCCCGGAAAAATACTCTTATTGATGCAGTAGTGCCACTGTTATCTGGGGAGCAATCAACAGCTATCTAATTGGACTTGAAACCCTCTCAGTGGCAATGAACTTATGGCTGGCATTGTAAACTCAGTTAAGTACACATTTCAGGAGAGGACATTTATCCTAGAGAAAACCCTATCTCTTTCATATCTCTAGACAAATGAAATTTCTTACTATATGCTAAATATCAATCCTTATATTTACAGACAAGCATATAGTACACAACTTATCAAAGAAGCTTCTTTTTGCAACAGATGGCGGCTACTGCAGAATTTTGCTACTCATCAGACACAGAGAATATATGTCTGAGAGATGCCCAGTACTAGGTGGCACATCTACATCTAAGGCTCATGGAATATAGCAGAACAAGGGGCAGAGAGAAAACTAATGCACCTTTCAACTCTCACCAGTAAAACTTCCTTGTACAGCAGAGTGTGATGCACACGAAAGGGCACAACTGCCCAAGTTTTAAAGAATAAGAGACCACAGAGTTTGTACGCCTGGATAGGACTCCTATATTGAACCTCACACATCCATAGCTCAGGAGTCATTGCAGAAAAAGGGCCAGAAGGATTGTAAGAGCCAGCACTGGTTCATGAACATAGGGAAACAGAGGCTCTCAGGCCACTGGAAGCTTGCACATGTGAACTCATGGCAATCGTGACGTTGAGCACAAGACTCATGCCAACTCAATTGAACAAGGGCCCAGAGGGGAAAAAGGAAACGGGTGGCAGGTCGGCCCTAGATTGAGAACTGTTGGAGGCTGGTTCCTGCTGGGTTGGGGAGAGTATGTCTTGCACACAATCTCTGCATGGACTGACTGGACTCCAGGGAATGAATTTGCACTGAAGGGCATCTGGGTGCAAATGCCAGATGACTGGATATGCTTACCATGTGTGGCAGAGTGCATGGGGTCTTGAAGGGGTGGGGGTGGGGAAGGCATGGAGGGGGGAGGGGACCTGGGTTTGATTGAGAACTGTTATTTGAGAATTACAGAAGCTCAATGAAAAATTTAAAAAAAAGAAAAAAAGTATCTTCTATATTAGCGTTTTACAGATTTTGTTTGTTTATTTAAAGATGACTTTGCAGTATAATATGGTATATAAGTGGAAGACCTGTAATTGTGTTAGTTTTGCTTTTCTCCATTTTTACTTTTGGTAAGTTGACTTTTATCATTTGAATATGTAACAACACCCTTTCGTTAGGAGAAGAAGGTGTCAGAGTACCCACTGTTGTCTAATACTAGTGATTTTCTTGGTATTTATCAATAAAACCAGTTATTTGTTGGATACCATTAATAAAAATCACAATTCTTCTCAGTGATGAATGTGACCAAATGACTAGGGCAACAGGATGTAAGCAGAAACAGGTCATATGTGGCTTCCATAGAAGGTCCTTCTGGGTAAGAGCCAAAACACTTTCTTGCATCATAGTTAGAGCATGGGCAGGAGGTTGGGCCTCCAGTGGCCCTTTCTGATTGCTTGGTGAAGTGAAACACTAAAGACAAACTGCCCAGCCTTGGAACAGAAGGTGAAACCCCTGCCAAGCTTGAGTCCTACCCTGGACATGGGTTTCTGGAGGTAGTTTTGAAGTTTGTTAGAGCCTTGTCATGCTGAATTGTCTGCCTTCTTTAAGTCTCATCTTAGACAATACAAAGAGCCAGGCTGGATTCAATGAAGCTTCCATGGGTAGGTTTGAGAGCTTTAAATAGTTTTGTGATGATTTTGTATATTATTCTTTTTTAAAATTATGTTTTAGTTAGCATATAAAGAAATGGATTTCACTCTGGCATTTTCATGTGGCATTTCAATATATATCAATACACTTTGTTCTTACCCTCCCTCAACTACACTCCCTGTCCTTCCTTCCCCCCTCTTTATTACCTTCTTCCTTCCTCCCAGACTCCTCTTCTGATTTCATGCCATATGTGCATACACACACACACACACACACACACACACATACACACACACATTCTGCATATTAGTGAAAATGAAATGTTTGCATTTCTGACTTTTGCTTATTTACTTAATATAATGTTCTCCAGTTCATCAATGTTCTTGAAACCATCAATATTTTACTCTTTACAGCTGAAAAAAAAAATCACAGTATAAGTACCACATTTCTTTATATTGATGGGAAGTTATCTTGGTTTCATATCTTGGCTAGTGTGACTAGTATAACAATGAACATGGATGTGCAAATATCCCTCTGATATACTGATTAGAATTCTTTGAGTTTATACCCAGAAGTCATATAGCGCTGTCATATGGAAGTTTATTTATTTATTTATGTGAGAAACCCCTTTGCCGATGTTTTGTAGAGGCCATACGAGTTTTTAAATTCCCGCTAGCAGAGTATAAATGTTCCTCCTGTCCCAGATCCTTGTTAGCACTTATTGTCACTTGTTTTCTTGATAATAGCCGTTCTTCCTGGGATGAGACTATAGTCCCATACTGTTTTTATTTTCATGTTTCTGTAGTCTCAGGATGTTGGAAATTTTGCAGACTGATTTGTGGGACCTCTATTCAGAGAAAGGTCTGGAAACCCCAAGCAGTAATTTCCAAAGTGGCAGGTATTATTAACTAACTCTCCTATAGGTGTTTACACATAGAACATATGTGTGCAACGGGCAAACACCAGTGGCAGTATCATTCCGATATCTATGATAGAGAGAGAAAAACAGCTTCAGGGGAATGTCACCTGCTCTTCTGTAGCCTTCAATACCTCATATTCAGATTTTGAACTTAAATATGCCTGTATTTGACCCCAAAGCAAAGATAAACCAGTGCTCAATTGTTACCTAAGAATAGTCAAGTGTTCTTGAATACCTAATAACATTATTAAACTTCAATGGCTATTTGAAAATGAATCTGATGACATTCTCTTTAGAAGTGGATTGAAACATTATTTGCAAAGATTAACATGGCATGTTAATTTTGGAACACACTTTCAGAGATTTTAGATCCACTTTGATTCTCTGATGGGAGCCACCTCCGTAAGTCTAATAGAGTAGTTTCACTTTGATTTACTTTTCTATGCATTTTATCTTTAAAAATAAGCAGAAATGTATTTTAAAAAGTAGCATGATGGTCACTGTTCTGATCTTAGCATATAAAATATGGGGAGCATTGGAAGTGACATTCATGTGGTGTTTCACCTTGAAGAGGGGTTCTGTGAGTCGGTTTCTCATATACAGAGGTTTTGTAAATTGGTTTTTAATAATCTAGGTTATATCTTTGGTAGTGCAATTTTTATGTGAACATTTTATTGATTTGGGGAATAAGTGGATATTTTACATATGCTAATGCTTTTGGCATCTCCCTTAGAGTAAATCTATTCTTTCTGGTAATTTTTGTGTTTGGAAAGAAATGTTAGGAGATTATATAGGAGTAATTGTCCCTGAAAGCCATCTGAATCTGTTTAAAGACCTCTTTTCCAACACGCTGGGAATAATCCATGGATGTGGCAGTAGAGGGACTTAGCAAGTGCTCCTTTTCAGAGATCTTCACCCATCAGAGACATTAGTTTTTAAGTACTAATCATTAAATGTTGACAATTATAACTCATATTATAATTCAGCATTTTAGAGATACATATCTCTGGGTTCCCTTCATTTGTCCTAATTCATTAAATCTATAGCAAAACACAGAAATTACTGGTAACACTAAATTGTATTTGGATTGACTACTTGGACAATTTACTTAGTATTGGAGAGTTGGGGCTGAAAATGTGCTTGCATGAAATAATTGAACCTCGAATGATTATTTTTATATGTCTTTCCTTTTGCTACAAAAGACTCCAACATATTATTGAATTCCCTTGAAATCATAAGATTTTGATCTGCAGCCTCAATGAGTATGATATTTTCATATAGTACATGGGTCGCTTCACAAACAGGGCATTTTCACCCAAATTTCTTGAATATTTATATTCTGAAGGGTTTGCACACAGATCATCTAAGTTACCTGTCCCCTTATTTATATCTAGCCAATATCAAAACCTGAATGACTTTTTTTTAAACAAAAGGAATTCTGTTTCCTGTATTTTGTAAGTTAGACAATGTCACCTCATTCTTGTTTGCAGGTTACCTGTTCTGTTTGTCTATTTCTTAATCTTTAGTTATTATGCATATATATGTGTGTATGTGTGTGCATGATAAATGTGTGTGTATATATGTCATGGTACACATGTGTGGGTCCAAAGGCAACTTTTAGGAGTTAGTTCTCCTCTTCTGTCACTGGTTCCAGTGATCAAATTTGGAGTGCCAGGCTTTTGCTGAAAACACCTTTACCAGCTGAGCCATCTTGACAGTGCTGCCTGGATTTTTGGAACATGGTCTTACTATGTATTTAGACTGACCTTGAACTCACTATGTAGTTCATGTTGGCCAAGAATTGGCTATAATATTATTGTTTACCTTCCTGAAAGTGTGGCTTGCCTCTTAATGTTCTTTAGGAAAAACAGTTGTGTGTGGTAGGTATGAACATAGACTCTCTAAGGAGTGTGAAAGGAAAACATATGAGTGGGACTTCTTCCCACCCAGGCTACCCTGGCCATTCTATCCTTAAAGTTTGCTTTGTGCATATGCCATCTAAAGTTGAGCTGAGAATAGATCTTAAAAATTGACACATGAGCCGGGCTTGGTGGCACATGCCTTTAATCCCAGCACTTGGGAGGCAGAGGCAGGCAGATCTCTGTGAGTTTGAGCCCAGCCTGGTCTACATAGTGAGTTCTAGGACAGCTGGGGCTACAAGGAGACCCTGTCTCAAAAAGACAAAAAAAAAAAAAAAGAAAAAAATTGAGATATGAATCACAAAGACAGATAAAAAGTATTTTTAAAAGACTTTCTGGGTAAAAATTACCTTGGTTTTCTATTTCAATGTCTAACAAACTTCAAAGAAAATTCTTGACTCCAGGGTTTGGAGAAAAATCTCTTTGAATTAAGACTCAAATACCTTTCTTGACAGTTGCAAATGTTACTTCGCTTGTCTTCTTTATTTGTGCTGAATCTGAGAGGTGTAAGAGGCGTAAGCCTAAGCCGGAGTCATCATCGTAGAATCTTGTGATTACTGCCCATCCTTCTCTTCCCTTGACTTCCTGTGCTGTGCTCAGATCTCAGCTTTGGGCTTCACCACATGGTTGGATATTACCTTTCTGTTTTAAAAATATTTTATTTATTATTTTTCTCTTATGTGTATTGCCTGTATGTAGGTAGGTGTACCCATGTATGCGATGCCACCAAAGGGTCAGAAGACGGTATCAGATCCCCCAAAACTGGAGTTATGGACAGTTGTTAGCCTCTGTGTGGGTGGATGCTGGGAATCAAACGCTCTGTGAGAGTAGCCAGTGCTCTTAGATCCTGAGCCATCTCTCCAATCCCCTTTTGGTCTTTTTGAGATAGTATCTCCCTGTAGCCCTAGCTGGCCTGAAACTCACTATGGAGACCAAGCTGGCCTGGATCTCACAGAGATTTGCTTGCTTCTGCCTCCTGAGTGCTGGAACAAAAGAAGGTGCCACCCTGCCCAGCTTGGGACATTGTTTTTGGAACATTGAAAGTCACACCTTTATAATTCTTAGATCAGAAAGAAAAAGATACTGCTGGCTGTGTGGCTGTGAGTCCATCTTTCATTGGAGATGAGAGAAGATGCTGTAATTTGCGGCCTATCATAATGCTAGTGAGGAAGGACGCACCTCAGGGGAAATAATGATGTGCTCCAGTGGAGGAAAGGGACACTGAAAACACAGAGATACCCAAATTTTATTCTAGGCCAAAAACTAGAACTGCCTACTATATTACATATCCATACCCATCCCATGTCTACATTTGTGTCTGTGTCTGCCTGTGCACCTGATTATGTCTGTATATAACTTCATATACCACAGTTATTTAACTCACTTTGTTCCTTTTAAAGATGATCCATTTTATGGATGCAGCCATTAAATATTTCTTGAATACTGGCAGAATACGTGATTATAAAAATATTAAAAATTCAGTTCCACGGTCTGCAACCTATATGTTCTTTCTTCTCATCCATTAGAATATATACTTCTACAAAACAGAAATGCCCACTCTCTAAGAGGGACTAATGACAGCTAACAGTTGCAGGGTGTCATTTTTTTTTTCAGTAGTGTAGCCACTGGAAAGCAGTTCACGCTCAGTGAATAACCTCCCACCCATGTTCATCTGAGCAACCGTTATCAAACCCAGTGGGTCACACACAGAAGATATGAAAGTCGGAGGGAGAGTTGTTAGCAAGAAGGGTTTCAGTGGAAGAGGGAGGATGATGAGGGTGAAAATGGCTAAAATTTACTACATGAATGTATGAAACTGCCAAGGGATGAATATAAAAATAGAAAAAAAGACCAAACAGAAATAATTTTACAACCTTTTGCCCTCAATATGCATATATTAATTATTAACCTTTTCTTTATTTGACATTGGCAGGAGGGTTACTCCTGAGAGAAGGGATGAAATACAAAGCATTTTTATTCTTATACTCTAACAAAAGTCTTAACTTTTCAATTTTTAAAATTTTTGGCTTAAAACAACATTTTATTTTCTCATGCTTCTGCTGTCAAGTCTGGGATTGGCTAGATGATTCTTTCTGTACTATTATTCATTTTTAAAATCGAGCTTTTAAAATTTCATACAATATTTCCCACTCACATCCAAACCCCCTCCACCATCCATGCCCCCTCCCAAACCCTACACACTCTGCCATACATGCTGAGTCCTATTCATTCACTCATTTGTACCCAAATGTCCTTCAGTGTAAGTGTGTCCATTCCCATGGTTGTATGCAAGTCACGCTCACCCTCACCCAACAACAACCAGTTTCAAACAATTCTGGTACTGACCGGCCACCTATTTCTCACCTCCCCTTTGGGCCATTGTTTGATTGCACTGACATGGGTCCTATTTTGGATGCCACCAAGCCTCCATTGGCCTGGAAACCTCCACCTCCTGTGTTCATGAACCAGCCCTGGCTCTTACAATCTTTCTGCCTCCTCTTCTGCAATGGTCCCTGAGCCGTTGGTGGGTGAGGATCCATATAGGAGTCCCATCCTACACTCTACAGTCTCTTATTCTCAAACACTTGGCCAGTTGAGGCCTTCTGTGTATAATACACTTTAATGTACATGGAAGCCTCACTGGTGAGAGTTGAGGGGTGCATTAGCTCTCTCTCTACCCCTTATTCCACTATGTTCCATGAGCCTTGGTTGTAGAGATTTGACTGCTGATGTGTCACCTAGTAATGGGCATCTCCCAGGTGCATGTTCTCTATGCCTGATCAGATGTGCAACCCAGCAGTAGCCTCCATTTGTTGTAAAAAGAAACTTCTTTGATGAGCACTGTATGGCATGTTTGCCACTCTAAAAGAGGTCTCTTCTATCTCACATTGCATTCCCTTCCAAGCAGTTCCTCGGTATACATATGCATTAATGTTCAGACCCTCTATGTGAATTTCTCATAGGGTTTCTAAGGCATCACTTTTCCCTCTAGGTTTCCTAGTCCCCCAAGATTCACTCATCTCTACTCCTTTTTCTCCAATCCAGCTCCCTCCTCCCTCCCTTCCCAGTACCAGTGCCTCCACCATTCTGACCCTCCCCCCATATACCTCCCAACTCCTGCCATCCTTCTGTTCCCACGTTCCCATGCTCTCCCACACTATGGTCCCTTGCATGTCCCTCCCTCCTCTCCTTCCTGCGGATTGCTCACAAATTTTCAGCCTCTCTCAGGTAGCATCTGTTCCCTACTATCTCTCTTTCAGGTTGTTTCTTTCCCTTTACCTCCATGTATCCTTTCCCTTTACCTGGCTCCTGGTGTTACTTCAGAGTTTATATACTCACATATAAGAGACTGGTACTGTAATCCATAAATGAGGGAAAACACACATCACTTGCTTTTCTGTGTTTATGTTACTTCACTTAGAACGTAACACTCTCTAGCTCCATCCATTTACCTGAAAATTTCATAGTTTCATTTTTTCTAACTGTTAGCAGTACTCCATTGAGTAGTTATACCACATTTTCATCAACCATTGTCAGTCAAAGGACATTTAGGTCATTTCCATTTCTTAGCTATTGTGAAGAGAGCAGCAACAAACATGGATGTTCAGGTATCTATGCAGTAGTATGAGTCCCTTGGGCATATGCCAAGGACTGGTATCACTGGACCATATGGTAGGTTCATGTTTAGTTTTTTGAGGTTCTCCAGCTTTTTCATTCCTATATTCTAACAAAAGTATTAACTTTTCAAAAAAATTTTTTTTTGGTCTTTTTGAGACAGGGTCTCCCTGTAGCCCCAGCTGTCCTGGAATTCACTATGTAGACCAGGCTGGCCTTGAACTCACAGAGATCTGCCTGCCTCTGCCTGCTGAGTGCTGGCATTAAAGGCATGTGCCACCATGCCCGGCTACTTTTCAATTTTTTAAAAATTTGGAATTTATTGCCATTATCCAGAACAATGCTGTATCCTCTTGAAGATGTTGTTGTTGTTTTCCTTACTAAGATATGGATTATAAGACTAATTTTTTAAGCACAAGCAGAGTAAATAAGCTTTAGATTAATGTAGAACTATATGATTAGGTAATAAAGATTTTTATATAATGAACAGTTGTTTTATTGTATTTGGCGACATGCTTTGAATTTCTTATTCTGGAGAAAGCAATATAGTTTTATTTAAAATATTATGTAGAACAGTTTGAGTCTCTGGTCTAAAAAGTGATTTGCAATGATGAAATGAAAAAAAATGCTTCCGTTAGTAGCAGCAGTTTGATAGTAGGCCACATATTTACTTTTATTAATTTTCATTTTTTCATCTTAAAATAAATTAAACAGCTTGATGTTTTGCTTTAGGGTTTACTGTGTGAATTTATGAGTCAAATGATTATGGCACAAATGGAAAAACAGTTTATGGCTTTTCTGAAATAGGTCTGTGTGAATTCTACTTCTGAAATGATTCTTTACATCATGGCACCTCATATAGTGTAAAGTCTGTGGTGCAATTACGTGCATAAAAATATGATGTAGGATTTATTCACTTCCAACCAATATTGATAAAAAGTGAATAAAACAATCCTCAAAGCATCTTGAGAAAGCACACACACACACACACACACACACACACAC
>NW_008341879.1:1393893-1404511 GCF_000622305.1 Nannospalax galili | reverse complement strand
AGAGAGAGAGAGAGAGAGAGAGAGAGAGAGAGAGAGAGAGTTTATTCATATATGGAAACAGTCGATGGAGCCTGAGGGACGATGAACACAGAGTTCCTTGCTTCTCCATACTGGTCTGTTCTATTTTTCTATCAGTCGGCCTGGCCTTCATGGGTGGTGCATGTAGACCCAGGCTCTAGCTTCTTTATGTGGTAGGGCTATTACATCCGGAGAATTTGTGTTCTTATTTTCACAACCCTTAGAATCTAAGGAAAGCAGTGTTGGTGAAAACAGACATCTAGGTGCAGAGCACGGTTCTGAGCTATGCAGCTAACAGGAAGGTGAGAGAAGTTCAGGTCCCCAGTGGAAGGCTGGGGTTTCCAAGGCAGGAAAGGGATGCTGGAGAGACAGAAATAACAAATATCTGCTGCTTTCAGTGGGGAAATAGCTTTTGGATATTTTTACTAGTTTGGTGCCTTGTAGATTGTGGAGGATTTCAGAAATTGGTGCTGGAATTGGTCCTGTATCAGATAACTTTTAACTAGAGTCCCAACTTACCTATTAACAGTGATTGTTGTTATGAGTTAAAGTGGGTCATCCTCAAATTCAGATCTTGACATCTGATTTCCAGTACCAGTGAATGTGAACTTACTTGCCGATAACCAAGCTAAAATGGAATCATCAGAGTGGACCGTAATTCTGTCTGACTGATGTGCTTATATGAAGGGGAAATTTGGAAACAGAGATAAGTGTAGAGGAAAGACAGTAGGAAGAGATACAGCAAGATGGGGTATCTACAAGCCCAGGGAACAGACAGGTTGGGACCAGACAGATTCCTCCTTGTACAGTCCCCAGAGGGAACTGACCCTGTTGACACCCTAATGTTGGCTTCCAGAAGGCTGAGGCAACACATGCCTGTGGTTTAAGCCCACCCACTATGTGGCATTTTGATGTGAATGAAGCCTAGGATATCTATACCTAAACTTGGAGTGGGACACAGTGACTAATAACATCCTTTTTCTGGTTCTCCTCTTCTTTCCCTTTTCCACCCATTGTTGTAAAGCCCTGATGGCTGCTGAAAAGGTGCTTCCTTAAGGCTTTTGCACAATTTAAATAAGTTTTTTAAGGTATCAAATGGCCCCTTTCTAGATTAAGAATCCATTAGTGAATGGTGAATGGTTTATTAAAGGAGGAAATAATCACTGTTATTATAGATTAACATATAAGGTTTTAATTAAAACTTTATTACATTGTGAAACAGTATTTTTAGAGGGGAGATTTGCAAAGGGGGCAGAGTCTAGAATTAGATCACTTGCATTTTGAGCTTCAGCTGTGTAGCTCACTATGCATCCTTGGTTCGTCTATAGAATCCTGCTTTATTTCAACTGCTCCTGTAAATTGGGAGATCTTAAGTGCTGACTCAGAGTTAAACGAGTTAATACCTAACAAATCCTCATAACAGAGAATGGGCATAGCAAGCCTTCTCTGTAGACTGGCTTTTGTTCTTAATTTAGTTCTCCCCTTCTCTTCCTCATGAGTCTAGTGTAAGACTATTATGAATGTTCCCAGGTGAAGGAAAATGTAGATCATCCTGCCCCATAACACCTACCCTATAGGTCTGTTTCTAACTAGCATCATTGCTGTTCCAGCTTGAGGAGGCAGCATTTAAAGGGCTCTCCTAAATACAGAAAGGCAGCGTATTCACAGGACTGTTCATTGTTTCTCAAGGCAAAGAAATGCACCGATCTATTTCTCTCTTGGCTTAAACTCTTACACCAGCATCTCAGGAATTAACAGTAGGATTACCCAGAAAGCGCAGTGCAATCATCTTCTCTCTGCCTCATTTATCCAAGAACACAGCTCAGACAGTAATTTGGGTCCTTTATCTTTAATGCCTGGGCACTGGTAGAATGAATGCCCTTTGTACAGGCAGCACACCTGGGAAATGCTGCTGGAGGCTCCCTAATGAAAGCCAGGCATAGAACAAAAGGCAGGGAATGAGGGCTTCCTCAGACACCAGAAAAGCACCAGCTGTGCTTGTGATGATAATGCTAAGGAGACTGCTCATACCTGAGCATACCTTTTTAACAACCTGCTCCAACACACACACTTTCAACCTTTGCTTGATCAGTGGGACAATATTTAATGGTAACCTTGCAGGCAGACAGACTATCTCGGTGGTGTAATCTCCTGGGCAGTCATTTACAGCTTAACTATTGGTGTGAATCAGGTTGAAAGTGGTTTATTGTCCTTGGAAACTTTGCCTAGCACAATGGGGAGTTGTGCAGTTTGCTTGTAAAATTTTGAAGATTATTCTAGTGTTTTAGATGAAGATGAGTTACAAATAAGATCTAGTTACTTGCAACTTTCCAAGTATGTATGAAACGCAGCTTGTGTCAATAACCACTGCTACTGTATTTATATGTGTGTATCTGTAAATATTTCAATATAAATATCTGGTTTATTTTGTGGGAGACTACTTTTTGATATTTTTAATGCAAATTCCCATGTAACTCTGTCTTCTTTCTCTCCACCCCATAATTAGGCTTGTGGACAAAGTGAACTTAAGTAGTAAGTAGCCCATGAACAATGACACTAAGCGAATACGGGTTTTGACTTTAAATCACTGACAGAGAGCTATTTATGGAAGCTCATCTATATCTTACATATGGATTCAGAAGCTGTCTGCGGTTCATCTGAAATCTAAATCCATAGGGAACCAAGTGGTCTAGGACAAGAAATATCCCATGTATACCTGTAGGAAGGAGGGGAATTTCCACTATTATGCCATTTGTTCATTCAATCACATGTAATCTTATATATACTATGTAGAATTATGAGTAGCAAATCATTCTTCAGAGATATACACATTTCTTACTTCTTCTAGCCTATCAACATGACGTTTCCTAAGGTGTCCTCACTCATCATTTGCTTTCTTCTAATTCTCCATTTCACTTTCTTATGTATTTTTCATTCACACACAAAGATTTCACAGTTTCTAGACCAAACCGCAGCTCTGCGTCTGCTGCTTCTTAAACAATACACGCACAACACAGGCAGCAAAATCAATACCATTTTAGTTCTTTCTACCAGCCAAGCCTTCTGCAAGGCCCTGCAAGGTTACAGTGAGAAATACAACCTGGCTCTGGGGTATCTGTCATAATTACATATAAATGGCTTTAATAAGCTATAGTATAATAATAACTAAGGAGTGAAAAAGATAGCTTTACTTCTGGGGAGGGGGTCTGGGGTATATTATAGAACAAGGAGGTTGGTGTAGGTTAGATGTACGCAGGCGAGGGAACTGAATTGAAGTTGATTTTTCACATAGTAATAAAGCTCAAGGAGAAGGGAGGAAGGTGAGGACTGCAGCTGCAGTTGCCTGGATCCATGTTTTCAGCGCAATGCTGGGATGTAAGTGGAGCAACTGTAGGTGAGGTAGGAAAGCTGGCCCAGCCTCTTTTTCCTGTGGGGAACTGGGCATGCCAGATGGAATAGTTTGTGCTACGCTATTTGGAATGTGGTGGGAAAGTATGGAATGTGTGACTCTAAATCTTTGTCAGTTTGGTCTGATTAAGACACACCCAGGTTAGTAAAGTACTCTTCTGTTTGTTTCTGAGAGTATTTTAGGTGCCATTACATTTTGAGGGTTTTGAGTTAATAAATGAATTAATAATACATAGCAAATAAATAATCTCTTGTTGGATTAAAAACATGAATAGATAATGAGGGTGTGGTGGAAATAGATCTGGGGGTCCTGCTCCTGGGGTTCTGGATCCTACTTTAGCTATTCTTGTCCCTCTATTCTGCTTCCTGTCTAACATGAGGGGAGGAACCTTCTCCATAGAATCCCATTTCCAGTTGTTTTGCCAAAGTACATAGTGCCAACCACGGGCTGAGCCTCAGACTTGAAATCCTGAAGCCAAATCATTCTTTCCTTCTTTAAGTTGTAGTGACACAAAAGTTACTAGGGCAGAGGAACTGGCCAGTGTGATGCATATGACCTTTGAAAACAGCCTGGATTCCAAGACACTTGAATCCTAGCTCGAGTGCTTTCTAGCTGTGTGGGCATGGACATGCTGAACATCTGGAGTGCTTTTCTTCCAATTTGTAATGTGGGACTAGGGCAAAGTTTGTGAGTTGTAACTGATGTTATGTATAAGTCAGCCATTTCAGTATCTGGCGACCCTTAGTGTGCATCCCATCGTCTTAGCTACCATTTTACTATTATATCTGCATTTTTGATGTTCAGTTCAGCATAAGAAGTGTTGATTCATCCAGCTATACATTGTTCAATAATTTTTTTATTTATTATTTTTATTTTGTGTGTATGTGTGTATTGCCTGCACGTAGGTAAGTGCACCCGTGTCGTGCAATGGCTGCGGCAGTCAGAAAGAGACTGTTGGATCCCCTGGGACTGGAGTTATGGATAGTTATTAGCTGCCACATGGGTGCTGGGATTCAAACCCAGGTCTTCTGCAAGAACAATCAGTTTTCTTAACTGCTGAGCCATCTCTCCAGCCCCTGTTCAATACATTTTTAACTCTCACTTTGTCAGTAATTGTCCACGTGTTGGAAAAAAGTTGTGAATGAAGTGTTTCTACATTCTTGGATGTTATGTTTCAGCAGAGAGAGAAACAACATGCAAGGGAATGAGGAAATGAATAGAATGTTGGGGGATGGTGAGGACTATGGACAGATTCTATGGACTTAATCCCGGGCATCTCCTTTCACTTGCATAGATATCTTTTTGAAAAGTAAATTACATGGTCACCTTAGATACAGAGAATAGTTAAACAGGGTAGGGGTTGTATCCATTACCTTTCTCATTGCTGTGACAAAACCCTTGACAGGAAGCAGTTAAAGGGAAGAAGTATTTATTTTAGTTTACAGTTTGAGGGGATACAATTCATGGTGGGGAAGGCATGGTGGCAGGAATGGGAAATGGCTTGTAGCATGACATTTCCAGTCAAGAAGCAGAATGATGAATGCTCCTGCTCAGCTGCCATCCTCCTTTTATTTCACCCTGGACCCCAGCCTGTGGAACGTTTCCTTTCACCCTGGGACCCAGCCTATGGACCCAGCCACATTTAGGGTGGATCTTCCCATCTCAATTAACCTATTCTCAATAATCCTTCACTGACATGACCAGGGGCTTGTCTCTCTATTGATTGTTATGTAGACACTCAGTTTCAACCATCTTAGAAGAGGAGATCCTGACTGATCCTTTAATAAAGTACACTGACAAAGATGTAGGGCTGAGAAAAGAGATATCCCGGCATATGCAGATGCCTCATGTAAGCACACTTACATGCCAACAGGGATGAGATCAGAGCGACATGATTGGAGACAGTAAATGAGGTAAAAAATAATGGGAAACAAGGTCAGAAAAGCCTTTGAATCTATGTTTTTGTGAACCATAGTTAAAAAACCAAAAATCAATAATTTGACTTTAATCTGAATAAGGTAAAAACCAATGAAAATTTGAGAAGAGTAATGCGGACTGATATACTTAATATTATGCCCAGCTTTATTAATATATGATTGACATAAAATCACTAGTTTAAGGTGTACAACACAATGACTTGATACATGTATACATTATGATATGTGTACCACATGCCTTATCTTACCCATCTATCACCTCACATAGCTATACCTCTTCTCCTTTATGGTGAAGAAACTCAAGAGCTACCCTCATAGCATAGACTATAGTTTCAGTAACATTAATTTCCAATCTGTGTGTTAGATCTCCAGAGCTCTTTTTCTGTGCCTTTTATTTTATTTTTTTTACTTTTGATAAAAGTATTTTAATTACAAATTTTCTGACAACTTCCTACATGAGTACTCTATTTAAATCACCCCCACTCTGTCTTCTCTCCCACACCAACTGCTCTCACCCTCCCACTCCCTCTCATTTTCATGACCTCTTCCTTAATTATTGATGTTACACATAATACTATATATGCATATGTACATATAATATACTGAACTCACTTAGTGGTCCTTGAGTGTACATATGTTTAAGGCTGACAAATTAGGATGGGATAAGCCATCAAAGAGTTTATCTCTGAAGTAAACTGATTCTCCCCATTCAATAGCAAATGATTGCCTGTGACTCTTCATCTACGTGGGGGACCTTGTGAAATTCCCTCATCCACATTGGCATATCAACTGATGTTGTCATTATGCAGTCTTGTTTAGGGAGTTATATTGTTGAGATTTCATGGCTGTAGCTTCCCTGCCATTTCTAGAAGACACTACCTATTAGCATATGTCCTAGTCCTCTGGCTCTTACCAGCTTTCTGTCCACCTCTTTTGTTATATTCTGATTCCTGAGTCTTAGATAGAATTAGAAAACATTATATTGAGTGAGACAACCCAGATCGAGGAAAACAAACACCACATATTTTATCTTATTTTTGAATCTACCTTTGGATCTTTAGATGTGAATATAGAACTTAAATAACCACAGAAGAAAGAGCCATGCAGGAAGTGGGAAAGAAGGAGCTTAAGAGAGCAGGATAGTAGAACACAGTTGCTATCAAGGGGTAAATAGGAAAATGGGGAGGGTCTTTAATGGAGAAGGTGGAGGATAATATAGGGAGAGAAGAAGGAAGGCGAGATAAATAATATTAAGGATGTCTGAAAAGACATAGGGAGATAAATTATTTTATAAGCATACTTAAAAATTCATGTAATATGTGTGTGTGTGTGTGTGTGTGTGTGTATGTACATGTGTAGAAGTAAAGGCTATCTAACAAAAATATTAGTGTTAGGCAAGGGAACCCTCCCTTCAAATTGTTGGTCAGGTCAGTCCAAGAGACTCGCAAAATAGTTATAGTCCATTTCCATAGCTTTTGGTTGCTTCCAATAACTTTTTATTTATTTATTTTTAATCAAATTTATACCCCCTCCCCCATCCATGCCTCCCCAATCCCCCCCAGATCTTATGTTTTCTGCCATACATGTGAAGTCCTAGCCATTCAAACTTTTGTACCTAGATGTCCTTCATTGCAAATTCATCCACTGGAGTCAAGTCAGACTATCTAAAGACCATAAGTTAGGCCTATTTCCTTCACCCCATAGTAATCAGACTCTAAGAGCTCCCAGACTAGGGCTGGCCAGTCATTGATTTCCCTCATTCCACTCTGGGTCGTTGTCTGATTGAGTCGGCATGGGTCCTATGCTCGATGCTACTTTTGCCACAAGTTCATATGTGCAAACTTTCAGTGGCCTGAAATCTTCTGCTTCCCCATGTCCATAAACCAGCCCTGGCTCTTACAATCTTTCGTTCACTCTTATACAATGGCCCCTGAACTGTGGGTGGGCAAGGTTCAATGCAGGAGTCCTATCTAGGAACACACACTCTGCAATCTCCCATCCTCCAAAACTTGGCCAGTTGAAGTCCTCTGCCTGCATTGTACTCTGTTATATAAGGAAGCTCCACTGGTGAGAGTTGAGGGGCACACCAGTTTTCTTTCTACTCCCTCTTCCACTGTGTTCCATCAACTCTAGGTATAGAGGTTCAACTGTGTATATGCCATGCAGGACTGACTAATTGTGGGATTCTGCAGTAGCCTCCATCTGTTGCAAATAGAAGCTTCTTTGATGAGTGGTGTATGATATACTTGCCTGTAAGTATAAGGATTCATATTTAGCATATGGAAAGAAATTTTATTTGTTTAGAGTTATGACAGAGATAGGGTTTTCTCTAGGATCTATGACATCTCCAGTCACATATATTTGGCTGTGTTTATAGTGCCACCTTTGAGTTCATTCTCACCAAGAGGGATTTAAATCCAATTATATAACTGTTGATTACTCCCCATATAAAAGTGCCCCTAACTCACTAAAAGAGGTAGTTTGCTGTGCAGAGTTGTTATGGTTATTAGGATTTAGGGCTGGATTGGACAAGTGATTGATTTTCTCTCTTAGCAGCTTGAATAATATCCTCTAGAACTATGAGAGCTAACCTTCAGGTAGAAGGTTTTGAGGTCAGTTCCTGCTCCATTGCGCCAAGTCCTGTGTCTGAAGTATGTCCTGTCTTCAGCAGTAGGGTCTTATCTTCCAGTTCTGGGAGACAACCAAGAGGTCTGGCAATAACCTGTGTTATTTTGGGAATCTCTTGGACCACTCTCTCTGATCAACCACTGAAGGGAGGTCTCACAACAAATATGGATGTACAGGTATCTCTCCAGTAGGATAAGTCCTTTGGGTATATGCCAAGGAGTAGTATAACCAGATAATATGGAGATTCATTTTTAGATTTTTGAGAGCACACCATGTTGCTTTCCATAGTGGTTGCATGAGTTTGCATTCCCACTGTCAGTGAATGAGCATTCCCCTTTCTCTACATCCTCTCCAGCATTTGTTCTCCTGATCGTAGCCAGTCTGACTGGGGAAGTTAGAATCTTAGAGTAGTTTTTAGCTGCATTTCTCTAATTACTAAGGATGTTGAACACTTTTTAAGGTATTTCTAACCATTTTTATTTCCTAATTTGTGAGCTCTCTGTTGAGGTCTGTAGCCCATCTTCTTATTGGGTCATTTATTTTCTTGTTTCTTTGTTCTCTGAGTCCTTTGTATATTCTGGATATTAATTCTCTGTTGGATGTGTAGCTGGCAGAAATTTTCTCCAATTCAGTGGTTTCCTCGTTACTTCCTTGGTTGTTTCTTTTCCTGTATAGACTCTTTGTAGTTTAATGAGTTCCCACTTACTGATTGCTGACCTTAATACGTGAGCAGTTGATGTCTGATTTAGAAAGTCCTTTCCTTTACCTATATTTTCCTCTAAGAACGTGAAGATAATTTCCTAATGCTGAAGACGCCACACACTTTGGACACAGGACTTGGAGAAACTGAGCTGGAAATAACCTAGAAGCTGCCTTTCTGAATACTAGCTCACATAGTATCAGAAGATGCTGTGTGATCTGTCAGGCAGAAAACCAAATGGTCTTACCCAACTGTAAAGTCTGAGAACCAAAATGATGGCCATCCAGCAAAATATCTCTATTGATGCAATAATGGCACTTTTGTCTTGGCAGTAACCAAAAGCTGTCTAATTGGACTTAAGGTCCACTCAGTAGGAAGGAACCTATGCCTAGTACTGTAAACATCGCCAAATACCCTTGGCTGGAAAGGTCATAGACCCTAGAGAAGAACCTACTACTGCCACTTTCCTAAACCAATGTAACTTATTATAGTCTAAATACTTATCCTACTAGTCATAGATAAATGTAGTTCTCACCACTCATCAAGGACATTTCTAATATAACCACAATGACAAGCACAGCAAGCTGCCACCATTGGTGCAGTACTGGTGCTGTTATCTGGGGTATAACCAGCAGTTATCTAATTGAACTTAAAGCCCTCTCAGTGGGAGGGAACTCGTGTGTGGCACTGTAATTATAGCCAAATAAACAAGGATGGAAAGGTTATAGATCCTAGAGAGAATGCTATCTCTGTCATATCTCTAGACAAATGAAATTTCTTACTGTATGCTAATTATGAATCCTTATATTTACATATAAGTATACCATACACTACTCATCAAAGAAGCTGCTTTTTGTAACAGATGGAGGTTATTACAGAATTCCACAGCTGATCACAGAAGAATATATGTATGGGAGATATCCAAACATATGTGACACATCTACAGTGGAACCTCTACACCTAAGGCTCATGGAACATAGCAGAACAGGGAGTAGACAGAATACTAGTGCATCCCTCAGCTCTTACCAGCAAAGTTTCCTCATACAACAGAGTGTGATGCACACAATTGGCCACGAGGGGCCAAGTTTTAGTGAATAAGAGGCAGCAGAATGTGTGTCCTTGAATAGGACTCCTATATTAAAACTCACCCACCCATGGCGGAGGGACCATTGTGGAACATGGAGTAGAAAGATTGTAAGAGCCAGGCTTGGTCATGGACATAAGGAACAGTTGCTTTCATGCCACTGGAAGCTTGCTCATGTGAACTTGTGGCAATGGTGACAGTGTTCACAAGACCCATGCTGACTCCATCACACAAGACCCAGCATGGAGAAAGGGAAATGGGTGGTGGGCCCTGTTCCTAGTCTGGGACCTGTTGACAACAGATTACAGTTGGGTGAGGGAGAGTAGATCTTCTTTAAGATATCTAGACAGGCTGACTAGATGCCAGTGGATGAACTTGCACTGAAGGACATCTGCATACAAATACTTGACCAGATAAGACTTACCATCTGTGACAGAGTGCATGAAGTCTTGTAGGAGGGGTATGGGGGGCATGGATGGAGGCGGTCTAAATTTGAAGAAGAATCATTGTATGAAATGCACAAAAACTCAACAAAAAGTATTTTTTAAAAGAAATTTCTAGTTCCATCCATTTACCTGCAAACTTCATAATTTCATCTTTCTTTACTGCTGAGTAAAACTCCATTGTATAAATGAACTACATTTTCATTATCCACTCATCAATTGAGGGACACTTAGGTTGCTTCCATCTCTTAGCTATTGTGAAAAGAGCAGCAACAAACATGGATGGACAAGTGTCTCTGCAATAGGACGAGTTCTTTGGGTATATGCCAAGAGTGTTATAACTGGGTCAAGTGGTAGGTTCATTTGTAGTTTTTTAAGAGTTCCCCGCACTATTTTCCC
>NW_008341879.1:1393353-1393748 GCF_000622305.1 Nannospalax galili | reverse complement strand
GGTTGCTTCTTGTCTTGGTTCTCTGTTTTTTGAGTTTGTTATATATTCTGGTTATTAAACCTCTGTCGGATATGTTGCTGGTGAAGATTTTCTCCCATTCTGTGGGTTTGCTATTTGCTTCCTTGGTTGTTTCCTTTGATTTACAGAACTTTTTAGTTTAATGAGGTCCCATTGGTTAATTCTTGCCCTTGTTTCCTGAGCAACTGATGTCTGATTTAGAAAATCCTTTCCTACACCTGTATCTCATAGGTTATTGCTAATGTTTTCTTCTAACAGTTTCAGAGTTTCATTGAAATCTTTGATCCTTTTGGAGTTGACTTTTGTGCAAGGTGAAAGATAGGGCTTTAGTTTCATTCTTCTACAGGTGGAGATCCAGTTTTGCCAGCACCATTTGC
>NW_008341879.1:1391273-1392859 GCF_000622305.1 Nannospalax galili | reverse complement strand
GCATTGAATCTATATATGACTTTTGGTAGGATGGTCATTTTCACAATATTAATTCTTCCAATCCATGAGCACAGGAGGGCCTTCCATCTTCTGATGTCTTCCTCAGTTTCTTTCTTTAAAGATTTAAAATTTTCATTGTAGACCTCTTTAATGTCTTTGGTCACGTTTATTCCGAGATTTTTGTTTTTTTCAGCTATTGTGAATGGGAGTGTTTCCATGTACTCTTTCTCTGATTGCTTGTTATTGGTATATAGAAAGGTTATAGACTTTTGTAGGTTAATTTTGTAACCTGCCACTTTACTGAAAGCTGTTATACTAAGTGAAGTAACACAGGCTAAGAAAAAAAATAGACATATGTTCTCCCTCATATGTGGATCCTAGAACCAGACTCTGATAAATAAGTATGCAACCAGACATAACTATCAGAACCAGGATAATGGAAAGGAAACAGGGAGGTAAAGAAAAGAAATAACCTGAAAGAGAAGAACAGTAGGAAACAGGCCTTAATAAGGGAGATCTAGATAAAAATTGAGTTAGTTTACAGGAGGCGGGAAGGAAGGGTATACAGGGAACCTAAGGGATAAAGGGAAAAAACAAGCTCAAGAGAGGTAGAACCATAGGAGAAGAGTATTAGTAAGGGTGAAAGGGGGGAAATGGGGGCACCTTAAGTTGGAAAACCATGATGGAGAGGTGAGACAATGCAAGAGATAAATAATGCCTAGCTAGTTTTGAAAACCAGAGGGAAAAATATTACTCCTACATTCTACTGACAAATTATACATAGCAGATCAAGAAATATATGTCTAGGTAAGGTTTATCTGAGAACAACTGGTCTTTGCCCAAGATTTATCTACATGACACACAGTAATTAAAAGTACCAGACTGGTGGAACTAACCTTCTTGGATGATTTACAGACATACTTCGAGGCCTATAATAATTTTTTCAGAGGGACATAAAGGGCACTTTTTGCTCCTAACCCTCCTAGGTTGACTATTTTCAGGGGACTATGAACATCTCTCAAAATGTCCTATAATGGTGGTGGGTCACCTGTCCTCTTGATCAAGGAGGCCGAGGAGACCCCACCAGATGGACTTGAACCAGTGTCTGGTCTAGGAAGAGGAGAGTCAACACATAGGAATCATTTTCTCTATGTTTCCAAGAAAAGCCAACAATGGTTGAGCAGGACCTTTGACTTATCTTCATATAGGCATAACTGGTAAAAGAAAGGAGCCAGGGGTTCCTCCCAAGCCCATGTGACCCCTGAGAAACAGATCTTCAAATGACCGTAAGAGTACAAATAAATCAGTTTATCTGGCCCAACTGTATGGCCTTAAACACCCAAAAGGAAAGTATAACCAAAGATTAAAGGGGCAAATATAATTTCATAAGCGTACATATGCATAGCTAAAGGCTACATAACAAGCAACAATGCCAGACAGGCGATACCTTTGTTTGAGTTGTTGTCCAGGGTAGCCAAAGGGATTCCCAGATAGTAACCCAGCATAGAACTGGGAAATTGAACAGCAGACCCCAATCTTATCCAAAGGAATATTGACAACTGATTACCACTAGATGAGGAACAGCT
>NW_008341879.1:1389058-1390844 GCF_000622305.1 Nannospalax galili | reverse complement strand
TAATTTTATGTCTTATAGGGTTTATACTGAGTACAATATTGTGTAACTGTAGTAATTCAACTGTAAGCCTAAAAATTTACAACCAATTTTGAAGAAGATACATCTTAGCTCTGGAAATTGTTATTGAATATGTCAAAGCTGTTGTAGTAAAAAAAAAAAAGAAGTCAGTATAATCAACTTGTGTGAATTGAAAAAAAATACAAGAAGAAAGCGTAACCTAAATAGGTCAAAGAATTAACCTTACTTGCTAGAGGAGTGGGGAATGAACTATATTAGCAACTTAACCTAAGTTACTCCATCTTGCTCAGAATAGCTATTTTAACAGTAACCTCTTTTCACTTATGGGAAATATTTAAAAAGAGACAACAGCCTTGAGTTCTAAGAAATAGCTCAACCACAAATCAGTGGAATGAGCTAATCTCAGACATTTTATACCTGGCTAACTGCTTGTTTTTGCTTCTGTAACTCGCTTGCTATTTTAGGTCACCTTGACACAAAGTGTAAGACCACCCTGTTATTGTATGACCACCTGGTAACTGCTGATTTCAGCTTTCTTACTATACTTGTTATGGCTAAGAAGTTGACTAATTTTAAAATTACAAAATTGATTGCCATGTTATATGACTGTATCACTTGTCTGTATAATGATTGGTTGCTGATTAATATATTCAAAGTTTTGCTATGTTGTACAAAAAAAAGAAAAAGTTTCTTTTTGCAACAGATGGAGACTATTACACAGTTCCACAGCTGATCAAAATGTCAACCATATATTGCCAAGTCCAAATTGACACATCTAGAATGTAACCACTAAGGCTCAGAACCTTTTCTTCTAGCTGAAAGTTTGTATCCTTTTACCAATATTTCCCTCACCCTTCAGCCTCTGCTAATCACCATTCTATTCTGTTCCTGAGTTCAGTTCTTTAAGATTGTATATATAAGATATTTTATGCAGTATCTTTCTTTTTTTTGATTATTTCACTTAGAATAATGTCCTTCAAATACACCAATATTTTTGAAAATGGCATGATTTTCTGCTTTTATAGGGCTAAAAAAGGTGTGTGTCTGTGTGCATACAACCACATTTTCTTATTCACTCATTCGTTGATGGGCACTTGTGTTAATTTCATATCATATTTATCTTGAATGTTGTTTCTGCATATATGGACCTGAAGATATTTCTGAAAGATAGCAATTTCTCTTTTCACAAATATTCAAAGTATACACCAGATTATTTGATATATATCTATATATGCATATTTTGAAATGATTACAACAAACAAATTAATGAATACTTCCATCACTATACATAGTTAACTAATTCCTTTAGCTATATACCAAGATGTTGAATTGCTACATCATATGATAGTTTTATTTTGAAGGAACCTCCATGTTGTTTCACAGAATGACTAAAGTAATTATTTTTTTTTAACATTATTGAAAGAAAGTATTTTTATTTTTTGGAAAATAATTGACATCATTTTTCCAGAATTACTTTCTTTTTCCACTTCCAAATCAAGTATTGAAGAAGTAACTAGTTACTATTTTATCATTCATTCTGAACTCTACTTAATACAGACTGCATTCTAGCTAATTATTACCATAGAATTAATTTTAGACATATTGCTTTACTGTTTCCAGAATATTTGGTTGAATGTTCCATAAGGAAGATAGATAAATAAGGTAGATAGATAATTACACTGATATTTGCGGTAATAGTTCTGTATATTAATTTGCCATTCCATTATCTATTTTTTTTTAAACATGAATTTAAGGCTGACTCTTTTTT
>NW_008341879.1:1368598-1383687 GCF_000622305.1 Nannospalax galili | reverse complement strand
TTGGGTATGGGGTATGAAGAGCTGGTTCATCTAAGCTTCTGGTTCTCTCTTTTGATTTTATCTTGTTGTGGCCGGATTGATTTTGTCTTCAGGAGTTCCATGGTGGCCCAATTTCAATGTGGGTCAGAAGACTTTCTTCTTTCTCCTTGGGTCTGGAATCTTCTAAGAATGATTTTGGCCTCAGGAACTTGGGTGTTGGACTGACCTGAGACCCTGGCCATGGCCGTGCCACGCAGGGATGCAAAGGCTGATGTGGCGGGAAGAAGCCCCAAGATTACCCAGGGAGTGGATTGAGTAGCTGGGTTGTACTGGATGCAAAGGATCAGGGAGAGGAAAGGTAAGCCTCTGAGCCCCAGAAAGAGGCTGGCAGCCCCAGAAAGAGGCTGGCAGCCCCAGAAAGAGGCTGGCAGGTGTTGAAGGATCAGGTAAGTAGAGGGTGGTGAGGGCGGGGCCAGGTCCAGAAGCAGTGCTCCTGGGGCCTAAGGACGGCACTAAGTTGGTCTAGGTGAAAAAGATCAGGAAGCAGTATTGGTTCCCCAGGTGTCTGGGGACCCAAGACTAGGAATGGCACAGGGCCCAAACTAGGAGTAGAGAACAGCGGGGGAGATGGAAGGGTGAATGCGGCTGGGGAGTCAAGGCGCAGAGGGCCGCGCGATAGACCTAGGCCAAGAGGCCTGAGGATAGGAGAGCAGGTTAGGAGAGTTAGCCGGTGGTGCAGGTCCAGGGAAGCAGAGAGAGGCGAGGGTGGGCCCAGGTCCAGAAGCAGTGCTCCTGGAGCCCAAGGAAGGCACCAAGCTGGCCTGGGTGAAAAGGATCAGGAAGCAGCACCGGTTCCCCAGGTGTCTGGGGACCCAAGACCCCGAATGTTGCAGGGCCCAAACCAGGAGCAGAGAACAGCAGGGGAGATGGCTAAAGTAATTCTTATTCTCATAACAGTATATATATATATATATATATATACAGTTTCCATTTATATGTTTATTATTTTTACAAAATGTTTCCTCAACCCCCTTGTTAATTTTAAATAGTCATGTGTTGGTTTGTTTGATAATATGTAGAATGAGTTCATTCTAAATTTTGAGTATCATCTTCTAAAATATATGGTTTATAATTAATTTCTCCCACTTTAAGTTGTTCTAATTTGGTTTATTGCTGTTGTTATTCAGAAATTTTAAATATAATCTCACCCAACTTATTTATTCAAAAGAAATCATTGCCTTGACCAATGTTAAGGGGCATTTTCCTCTTCTTTCTTTGAGAAGCTAATGGTTTCAGAACTCATGTTGACGTTTTTAATCCATTTTAGCTGATTATTGTGTATAATATAAAACAGGGATTCAATTTTATTCTTTGTCATGGATTTAGTTTTCTCAACACCATATTTGAAAGAGACAGTTTTTCACTTGTTGAGTACTCTTAATGTCTCTGTCAAAGATTAGTTTACAGTATATATGTTGGGTTCATTTCTAAGCTCTAAATTCTCTTCCATTGGTCTAGGTGTTTTAATTAGTATAACTTCATTGCTATAATTTGAAATCAGGAAGTATATACCTCCAGCTTTGTTCTTTTTTCCTCAGGATTACATTAGCTCTTTGAGGTGATTTTAAAATGTGTGTGTGTGTGTGTGTGTGTGTGTGTGTGCACGTGTGTCCATATGACTATTAGAATTTTTAATAAAACTTCTGTGACAATGCCACTGATATTTTTAACACAGATTTATTCAATCTGTTAGATCACTTTGAGTAGTATAAACAGTTTAACAATTTTAGATGGAGTCTTAAGTGTTTTGTATATGTAGGAGCATGTTTTCTACAAACAAACAATATTTTCTTTTACTTTATTATTTGAATGGGATTGTTTTCTTGCTTAGTTGTTATGAATTGACTTGCAATACTATGCTGAAAAGAAGCAGTGAAAGTAGGCATGCAAACCTTGTCACTTATCTTAGGAGAAAAGTCTTCAGCTTTTCACCATTTAACATGATGTTGACTGTAGGCTTGGCTTATGTGGTCTATATTGTTTTGAAATATTTGTGCCTTCTATACTTATTATGGTGAGAACTTTTAATCATGAAAATATGATGAATTTGTCAACTGATTCTTCTGAATCTATAGAGACAGCTGTATGGTTTTTGTCCTTCATTCTGTTAATGAGATATATCTCATTTACTAATTTGCACATTTTAAGCCATCCTTGCATCAAGAGATAAATCCCACTTTATCACAGTCCACGGCCCTTTAAATGTGTTTGAAGATTTTTATGTCTGCGTTCATTAGAGTTAGTTACTTATAATTTTTTTTCTCAATGTGTGTATTAGTAACTTTTCTATTCCTTCCTTCTGAAAGGTCATGAGTCAAGCCTCCTCGGTCTACATTAATCTCAGCACTAATGCCTCCTAAGCTCTTAGTAGAATGGCTTGCTAAGTCTGCTTACAGCATTCAACTTCTTTTCTAGTACAAAGTTTGAAAATCTTACATTCTTTTAAAAGGCAACATGGACAGGTAGGTTCTTCACAGCAAAGACTCTACTGTCTGGTACCAAATTCTGTATTAGTTACTTGTCTGTTGCTGTGATAAAATACCAGGAACAAAAGTGACCTATGGAAGAAAGAGTTTATTTTGTCTTACAGTTCCAGAGGGAGAGTCCAAAATTGTGGAGGTGGTATGCCAGCAAGTGACTAGAGTAGGAAGCTGAGAGATCATATGTTCAATCATAAACAAGAAGCTGAGAGAACAAATTGGATGTAGGCAGTTATTAGCTCACAGGTCTCCAATCCAAGATTCTCTGAGTAGCAGTTGGGAGGCTTCATGGTGTCCTCTGCACTTTACACACACAGCTTTACACCAGTGTCCTCTAGTTTATTATCTGGAATATGTAGCCTTCTCTGATTTCCCATTTTACTGAGGACTGCACCCAGATCATGACAGCCAGTGGGTTATGATAATGGTCAGCCAACCATGGATGTCACTGAGTGCACATGTGAGCAGTCCAGCTTGGCTCTGCCCTGCAAGTGGGCATGGTCAGCCAGGTCAGTTCTCTCCTGATGGTGTGTGTGGCACTGCCATCTTGGCTCTCCAGTTATTATCCCTCTTACTTGCCAAGTCCTGAGTTAAGAATTTTGAAATTAGTATGGAATCATCAAGATTCTTAATAAAATGAGGGGGCCTGGAGTCTTGCTTCTAAGTCCTTTGCTAAGTGTTGTCATCACTGCTATTGTTCCAGCTCCAACTATTTTCTTATTTACTTGCCACTTCCTGGGTTCAGGATTTTCAGATCAATATAGAAGTGGCAATGTTCATGTAATGGTGCATCTTGTGTGATAAGTTTCCTCACATGGTCCATTTGACTTATTCAGTCTCTTGGGGGCTAGCATGCTGTGGAATACCTTATTCTGCTGCCATATTAGATTCTTCTGGTCCTGCACTGTTATCCCAACCTTCTTGAATTGACTATCATTTGTTCTTTTTTGGCTCACTGAGCTCCCTTCAAACAATTATATTGGTGTGTTAACTGGAAGTGTCCAATGACCACTATACTGGCAAGCTATAGTCACACCTCCTTCCCATACTCATCAAGGAGTCGGGGGGGGGGTCAATCTGAGCTCCATGCAGGGGAGGGGATAAGGATATATAAGCTGCGACTGCCATGAGGCACCTTTCTCGCCATTTTGTGGGACTGTTGGGAAGTCTCAGGATCTATATTTGAGTTTGGACCTTCCAGTGCAGCCATAAATGGCAGGGGTGCTCACTCTTCTGTAAATAACTCCCCGCCCTATGTGCTCTTAGCAAGCCCAATAGCCTAGTTAGGATTTAAAACAAAACAAAACAGAACCCCTCAAAAAACAGAGCTAATGGAAACCATGATTCTACTGAAGTTGACCCCATGTTGGCAAATTCTTTGGCCTTTGTTTTTGGTCTTTTTGAGACAGAATCTCCCTGTAGCCCCTAGCTGGCCTGGAGCTCGCTATGTGAACCAGGCTGGCTTGAACTCACAGAGCTCTGCCAGGCTCTGTCTCCCAAGTGCTGGGATTAAAGACATGTGCCACCATGCCCCGCTTTGGTCTTTCATTATATATATATATATAGCAATCTCAGTGTCCTGGGTTTGCTCCCAGCACTACACACCCACACATTCACATACACACAGAGAGAGACAAAACAGAGAGAGAGAGAGAGAGAGAGAGAGAGAGGCACTTCAAGCTGTATGATCTATTGCTTGGTACAGTGAAATGTTAGTGTTGTACATGACCCTTCGTTCATTTTTAAGTGTTAATGATCATAAAAACCTGCCTTCCTTGTTCTCAATCTTTTCCAGCTTTAGAGCTCTGTTGATCACCTCACTGTTTTTGATGGGATGAGAAAGAGTTACTACTTGGGCAGGATTATAAAGAAACTGGTCTTCATAACATTATCCTTTTGTTTTTTTGTCCGTGGGAAGTACTGAAGGTCAAAGTGGTCTCTCTTGGCACCAGCTATGTAAAATTGGGGGTGAGGCTAATGCATCTGCAGTAAAATTGCTCCTTTTTGTCCTCCGCAAGATGCCTGTTTTGGGATTTTTATTTTTGCTCTATAAGTGCACTGTTATTTCTCCACTGGACTGCTGTTTGCCAGCATAAGTGCATTGTGGGAAGATGATGACAGAAAACTCCTGTTTCACCATTTGCTGATGTCACCTTGATTTGTGATATTTTTAAACACTCACTCTGCATATACAGAATGGCAAGGAGGGAAGTAGAGAGTTGAATTATTATAGGATTATAAGAACTGAAGGTATAAATGAGGTGGGTTAGAAGTAGGGTGGCAACAGTAGACAAGTTTAAACTATGGACATATCTTGAGAGTAAATTGACAGAGTTTACCATGGATTGGTATTTAATGGTAAGTATTGAGGTCATCCTAATAACTTAAAAAATCCTAGGTTTGAGAAACTAGAAGAATGGAATTTCCACTTAGAAAGATGATCAGGGGAGGGGCAAATGTAGAGCTTTATTTTATCAGATGTTTCCCAATGAGCAATGGAGGGGAGGTGTGGCATAGGCAATTGAAGTAGGAGTTTGGCATCAAAGGCAGAAATCCAGGATGGAAATAGACACGTTAAAGTCTCCATAATGTTAATGGATTTAATGTGAGACCATCTGTAGGGTGAGTAACATTGGAGAAGAGGTCTGTGTGGGGACTGATCTTCATCCTTACACATGTAAAGCTGGAGTGATAAGGAGAAAAAGAAACTGGCATTTTCTGGAGAGGAGTTCCTGTGTGATAGAAAGGGAACCAAAAGCTTGGTGTCTCAGCAAAAGACAGATTTCAAGAAGAAGGGTGTAACAAGCTGTGTTCCGTACAGCTGGTTTAGGAAAGAATAACCTGCAGCTCAGCTCAGCCTTGGACAACCCTAGGAATATTTGAGGGTTACTGAATAACCCCCACCACATTATGAGTTTGTCGACATTGCATGTAATTCCAGTACATGTCATTTCTGCTTTCTAGTTCCTCCCTGTTAAACTAGAACAAGTCACGATTAATAGCCAGGTTCTTTCAAGCAGACATCATCTTAGACACCAGGAAGCTAACTGCTTATTTTCTTCTAAAGAGTCCTAGGAATCAACTCTGCATACTCTCTGCCAGCCATTTCTGTATTTTGTCAATCTGAAGTTGAATACATTTTTCTTTATGTTTAACTGAACTCTATCTCTAGGCCCATTTTTTCCTGTCAGGTCTTCTGCCAATATGGAGAGCAATCAATCACCATCACCTTCATAAAAATGCCCTTTGTGTACTTGAAACTGGTAATCAGATCACCTCTTAACTTCCTCTTCTGTAGGATAAACAACACTGCTGCCTTTCATCTTCACTTAAAGGCCCTACTTTTACCCTCTTCATGTGTATGAAAACAGCATATTAAGTAAGTCTATCTCCTCTAGGTCTTCTTGTCTTCAATCCCTACAGATATATATTTTAATGGCATTTATAACCCACGATAACATCTTTACTTACAAGAGGCAGATGAATGAATTTCTTCTGATCTTAGATTCTGTCACCAACCTGACCTCAGTGATGTGCACATGCCAAAAGCATAGGGATGTGAGCCTTTCTGTCTCTTTGTGTGCATATGTGAGTGTCTGTTAGTACATTCTCTGTGAATTTACAAGTGGCTGTGAATGCATTCTGTGTGTTTCTGTGTATGTATGTGAATGTATATATGGGTATATACATATATGTGCATGTGTGTATGAGTACATGTGTATGTGTGTTCAAGCGTTTGTGTGTATGCATACAGATACAAGAGAGCCTCTGACTCAGGATTAGCTCAAAGTAATTACTTCATCTCTGATGGCTACTTGCCAGGCAATATGGACATTCAACTCCTGTCACTTATTAGCAGGATTCCATATTTCAGTATATCTGTGTGCCTTGAAATGTTCAGGGTACTTGCCTTTCTTCTAAAGCAGATTCGAGGAACTTAGCTTCCTATTACTGCCATTGACTTTTGTCCTACTTTCAAATATACTATAACCATCTTGTAATTATGAAACTCAGGGCATGAGAAATTGTGACAGACAGGCAGAAAAGCAACTTTGGAGGGAGGTATTACAGGCCATGGTATATAAATGACAAACACAGCATTAATAGAATGGTGCCTGGTAAAATGCTGCAGCATTATTGAGCAGGGTCTGCAATACATCCAGCTTTTGTTGATTACAAAGGTATTTTATCTCGCTGGGATTTTCAAGATTTTATATCTTGTGATATTAACAGCCTCTCATGCATTTAATTCAGCTTTAGCCACTCATTCTGACTAGACAATTAGTCAATGAATCAACTCCTAGAGAATATAAATGATTTGCCTTTAGTTTTCCCATATGTAAAATGGAATGTTCTATAACTGTGAGTAAGAAAAGCACTTTGACATATGTTAACACACAGGAAACTCTCTATAATGCAATGTTATGCTTGTGTAGATAGTCAAGTAGGATAGAGAACTAAGGCCCTTTACAAAGATTTATAAATGTTTGATTGTACCCAGATGCCCTAATTTGTATATGTGTCTGCAGTCACCAGTATGCTGGTTCAGTTCGATATTCTGAAAGCTTGCCTTTTTTCAAAGGTTAAAGCTGAAAATAAAAGCAACACTGCTTTGTAATACCTATTGATCCGCAGTTTATAATAATGCCTTTGCTATTGTGGAGGACCGTTGCTTATCCTGACAACCACGGTTTGCTTTTAGTCTTAGCTACTAAGGCTTTTAAATGGGCAGGTGGAATGTTCTCTGGAATGCTTGCTCTTCCAAGTGGTTACCATTTAACAACACAGAATATGTTAAAATGATAGGCTGCTACGCCATAAACCCACAGAAACAAGAGGAGGCAAACACAGTTCCTCTTCACTCCTTGCTCCAGCCGACTGCAGAGGTCTCCAAACAGCAGGGAAGCATAAATGAAATTTATCACTAGATAAGCCTTCCAAAAGACTAGGAGGATGAAAGCATCTTTTTCTGGGAGGTGATATTTTCCATAGGGTGAGATGAAGTTCCTGGACCCCAGCACTGCATCTCCCTTGTTTAGCTGGAAGCTGAAAAATCAGCAGAGGATGCAGTGGTGCACAAATGTGCACTAAAATAAAAAAAAAAAATGTTCACTGACCTTTAGGGATCCTTCGTGCTGTTTAAGAATTTACTGACCTACAGGCAATTACTGCACATAAATGCCTCGCTTCTGCTGGGAATTCTATGTTGGGGTATTGCCTGCAGCTTTTCTCGATTCTTCCTTTCTCTAAGCATCGGTGTTCCACAGCAAGACCCCAACGGCTTCAGCCCAGAGGGATGGTGTGGGACTAGCCTCTCTGCTCCAGCTGCCTCTGTACTGCTGTTTGCTTGCAAACATTTAGTTACCAGGAAATGTGGAGTCAGCTCTGCTCCCGCTCCACTTAATTTTCTTCACCCTATGCAGTGGGTTTTTCTCTTCTGCTGCCCCAGCTGTTCCTGCTTTTCCCAGGGCGGCAGCGTCCGCCCCAGCTGCAATCTGTGCTTCCAACAAAGTTCCTTAGTTGCCTACTTGACCTTAGCTGCCCTGCCTAGATTTTTCATTTCCTGAGACTTCCAAACCAACATTAAAAACACTGTGGTAGCAGCTGCAGCAATAGCAACTGACAACAGCATTAATGGGGATGATGGCAAGGCACTGATGCAGGACACAGAACTGGGTTCAAGTGCTCTGTGGGCTTCTGTTACCTTGGGCTGGTTGCTTAACTCTTCTCAGCTTTGGTTTCTTTGCCCATAAGAAGAACTTGCCAATCAGTTGTAAGAATTAAAAAATATATAAAACAAGCAGCATAGCTTAGGGCCTGCCTAAGATCAGTTTTGAGTTTTGCTTCCCTTAGAGAAGGTTTATACTTCCCTGGTCAGTATGCAAATGTACAGAGCAAGAAGCAGCTGTACTTTCTGCACTTTCAAACAATTTGAGGGAATGGGAACTGAGCATGAAAAGCTCTCCATGTCATAAATGAAATTGGACAATAATGTCTAGCAAAGGTAAAACACAAGGCTGATTGATGTGTGAGTGTGAAGACAAAGGGCTGTGGAATTGGACTCCAGAGTAATCAAGAAAGAGTCTACGGAGATGACGAAATTTGAAGTGGATCTTCAAGACTGGAACTGTTTTAAGAGAGTGAAGAATGACGTGCCCAATAATGTGAAGGAACACAACCGATATCAGGGGTCAGGAACCTACAGGTATGGGTGGAACATGAGCCCACACCTTGGCCTCAGCAAAGGGTTTGCTCTGCAGTGGTAGAGAAGAGCTTATTGACAAGAGATGTGGGACCGGAAGTCTTTTGACAGATTTAGCAAATAAAAATATAAAGTGCCAGTCAAATACAAACTTCAGATAAACAATGAATGCATTCTCAGCCCAAGTAATTGCAAATATTGCCTAGGTCATAGTTATACTAAAAACATTCTTGTAAGTTATCTGAAATTCAAATGTTTCTGGGCATCCAGCATTGTATCTGACATTTGTCAAAACTTAAACACCAAGCCAAAGATTCAGTCCGTGACCTACCTTACTGAAGATTTTAAAAAGTGATGAACAAAACATTTTAATAGAGATCAACTTGAGATAAACAAAATGCTAGAATGACTAGGAGAGACTGAGGGAAAGAAAGGGGGAGGCAGGACGGGAGAAAGGAAAAAATAGAGGGAGAAGGAGAGAAAGAGAGAGAGAGGTAATATGCTAGATTCAAGGCAGGAACATTGGCTCTCTATTAGTTTAAGCCTTTGGTTTCATAGACATATAGAGAATTCTGGTAGCTTATTGAACAAAGATCTATGTCCTCCTTCTATGACTTAGAGATCTGAGGATGCTGGAAAAAAGCAGAGTGCCTAGCATGGCAGTGTCTCTAAGGAGCATTAATCCAGGCACCTAGGACTTGCTAACACGACCCAGGCTGAGCTGGAATCAGGAGCCCATCATACATCACTAGTACAGGGTCTGCAATAGCTCTCGATGGCATTGGCTGTCAGTGACTTTCATGTGCTTCCTGAAATACCATTGCTTTGTTTTGATTTAGAACACACAAAGGTAAGGAAGAAGTTTAAACAATAATGTTCTTCTGGGATATTATGTAGACCAAGTGAGAAAACACAGAGACATGTTTTTTTTTTTTTTAATTCATTTTTAGAGATTTACCCAACTGCCAATTAAAATTAGGTTTCCATATTGAATGCCTTTCTAGTCTCAACAGAACAAACAAGTCTTTTTTTTTTTGGTTTTGTTTTGTTTTAGATAAAAATCACTGAGGTTATAATTTTGCAACAATTTTCAGAATGGACTTTTATTTCTTTTTATCTAATTTTATCAAATAGATCACACTCTCAAATCTGCTGAAATTTCGTCTGTTGAAAACTAATGATATTCCACATCTTGTTGCTGGTGGTTTGATTATTTCCTCAAGCAATCTTGTCAAATTATTTTCACTGAAAGACACAAGACGTGGTAATTCTTCTGATTCTAAAATTGATTTTAGACAATGCTGTGGCAACTAATTTTATTTTACCAATATGGAAAGCATTAAAATGAATATTTTCAGGATCCTTTTGAAAACAGAGCCAATCCCAGTGTTCACTTTGGCCTTGTGGTATAGGGACAGGTAGAAATTAATATCAGATGCTTTGATAACAGGACCAGCTGTGTCCTTGTCCTCAAAGCATTTTAGTGAAGAAACTGGTACATATATCTGGCAACAACCTATAAAAATACAGGCAACTCACTTTAGTTGGTTTTGTTTAATTTTTACTTTTCAGATGAAGGAATTTGGGATGAAGGAGGAAATGATTCTTAGCACATAACACCTCCTTACGTAGTACACATTTTACATACAACCCAGAGAAATGTCCTTGTTTTACTATTTCCTGAATCTTCCATAGGTGATGGTTCTCAAAGTGAAGACTTCAAGGCATAAAGATACAAATTACAGAAAAGACATCTCCAAGGGATTCTTAGGATAAAAGTCAGCCCAGGAAGCCTGATTAACAAGACATCTATGCAGAAGGTCCCTTGTAGAGGACTAAACTGCAATTGGATCCTGCACTTCATAATGTGTGACTTAGATTGCCAAAGGCCACTGTGTCTGTGAAGAGGCCAGTACAGGTCTGCTTGCTGCAATCATTTGACTAAGCAGAGTAGTGGCTATAGAGTTGCTGCTCTTCATACAATGATGCAGCCAAGGTAAGTCAGTCACTCCAGGTCATGCACATCTGTGAGCTTTTGTGCTCAGAGTTCAGGAATTTGAGCCCATATGCCCCAAAAGAGATCAAATATCTTCATTATGAGAGAAGAGAGCTTCCAGTCCCTTTGTTGATTTTAGATCATGGGTCAGGGTGCATGAAAGTATTTTTATTTTTCTATTAGTAAAATAAAACATTAAAATGAGCGGGAGGTGCATGACTATATGGAAACAGAGTCTCACAGGCTCCCGGGAACTCGCTCATATGAACTTACAGCAATGGTGACAGCATGTACAAGACCCATGCAAACTCAAGCAGACAAAACCCCAGCATAGAACTGTGGAAATGGGCAGTAGGCCCCAATCTTGGCTGAAAAACTATCGGGCAGCTGATTACTACTGAGTGAGGGAAAGCCGATCTTCTTTAAGGGAAGGACTTTAGATAGGCTGACTACACCCCAATGGATGAACTTGCACTGAGGGATGTCAGAGGACACTAACTTGACTTGATAGGCCTTAACATAAATGACAGAATGCATGAAATCCAGTGGGGGGGGTGTGGGGGCTATGAGAGGGTGCTGATGGGGAGGCAGGTATAAAGGTGATTAAGATGTTGTGTTTGAAATACACATTATATTTTAAAATGTGTATTTAAATTCAAAAAAGAATTTAAAAAACACAAAAAGAGTGTTTGCAGAACATATGAATGCATTGAATGGCTAAGTATATTTTCAGATATTTACTAACCACTTGAGTTTTACTTTTGATTAGAACTTTTCTTCTTTTGCTAGAATTGTACCATTCTCTGTACAGCTGGAATGATTATCTTGCAGTTGTTGAAGAAAAATCTCAAGGATTTTGCAAGTGAATTTGATTTTAGGAATTGGCCTTCCAAGTCCTTTGTCAAATTCCATAGATTCACCTTGATACGATTTCGGGGGGATGTCATTCACTGTTTTGACCTTCACCTCAATTTCATTGTTTGACACTCCTTGGGTTGACATTGCCTGTATTTACCAATGCCAGATTTTCTTTTATGTAACCCTTGATTGCTGCCTTTTCTGGCTCCTTTTTCCAGAAGGATGAATGCACAGAGTTCCCCCAGTATAGATTTTAGTGGAAGCTATAACCAAAAGGAAGATGAAGTAAGTAGACAGGGGGTGAGGTTGGGTTTACCTTACTTGAGAGTTCTCATCTTATTTTGAATTACAGGCTATTGCTATTTTCATGGCTTCCTGTTTTGGTCCCCTGGTCTAAAGTTCTTTCATTTCCTCAGAAACACAGTGATGTGTATCATGTAAACTTTCGGCCAGGCTTTCTGGAGACTTGGTGTGCTGGAATAAGTACTAAAGTAAAGCTGGTTTAACTTAGGGGTAAGAAGATCAACATTTCCTTTCATGTAGAGAAGGTTTCCAAGGCCCACTTTCTAATATCTTCTTATATAATGTGGGATAATTGAGGCTTTTAAAAAATAGACCTAATGCCCTTTGCCTGGGGCTGTCAGAAAGCCTTTTTTGAAAAAAAAAGTGAATTTGTTTGACTTTTTATCCGTATCCTATAAGCTAGGTAAGGATCTTTGGGAGAAGCCATGCTGACATGCCATGCATTCCTTATCTTGCATTCACCCTTGGTAGATGACCCATCGATATGTGCTGAAAGCTATGATTTCAATATGCATTTTTATATGATTGAAAATCATCCTAATTAATGTTTCCTCCATCTGACAGTCTATTGCATGCCCTCACTGAGAGGATAACTTCATGAAGAAAATACATTCCAAAACCAGCAAATCAATGTGTGTTAAGGTTCCTCTTGACACAGCTGAGAAGTCTGTCACATTATCCACAAAAGTAGTTGTCATTTTTATGCACAGCTACAATGGCTGTTTATCAAAGATGAGCTTCAGTGCATGCTGTTTGTGAATGGAGGGTTGTGTTAGGTTGGTGGAGATAGTTCTCCAAGAGGGTGAGGCTGATGGTTAGAATGGATAGACATAAGGATGGTGGGAAGTGACTAGAAATCCACTCCTGTTGAAAACCAGTAGGATCCCAGATGCATTGAAGAAACCTGCAAGAGACCCAGGGAATGTCTGCAACATATGGAAAGAAAGAGCTATCTAAGAAAGGTGGTACCCTCATATGCCAACAGTCTTTCTGCTCAACTTGATATTAAAAACGTGCTAAAAGAGCCTCATATTTTTTTTAGCATAACCATCAAAAATTGAGGAATCTTCTCTTTGGATTACTCCTTTTTTAATGCAGGAAAATATTATTGTTGCAAATGAATATATAAATATTTTAACACATTAAAAGCTCCTAGAACCCATTTAAATGACTACTTGTCAAATAAGTGTGTTTCTTGTCTCTGGATCTCTCACAGGCTAAATTAAGGGATGCCTGTATTAATTCCCTTCTGTAAAAACAGCACCCAAGTGTTTTACTGACTGGAGAATGTAGTGCAATAGAATTTGCTAGTTTATCACCATTCCTTGAACTAATGCAGATTAAAGTAACTGGAACAAAGGTACCATGTGCTTGTGTAATTTATTGGTTTAGCACAAAGTGCTGTCTACTGTGTTGTGAAGCCATACATAGCCTGGTGTTCTGTGCCTTCTTGTCATAGAAATTGTCAGCATGCAATACAAAAACAGCATTCCAAACATTTTCTATGCTCCAAATAAAGACAGCACAGTGCAATCTGAAGTCCTTTCAACAGAGGGCGCTATGGGTTTGATTTAGAACAGTAAGAGAAGACACGGCTTAGATTTAGGTTGCTATAGTAAATTCTGTATTATACTTAAAAATAGAACTGATAAAAATGGAGTCAGTGAAGTTGAACTGGAAGAAGCATCCAAAGATAAGATATAAGATTTCCTCTTACAAGACAGAATTTCGTAATTCCTTGAATTGATGTTCCTTTCAAAAGACAAAATCATTTCTACCATCTATAAATAAGAACAGCAAATTAGAGAGAATCCATAGTTTAAAACAGTCTTAATATCATACCTCATTCTGTTTTATTTTAATAGCAAACGGGAGATATTGCATACATTCTCTTTTGGAGACACTTTATTTTTGCTGTCGGCAAATAGTTGAGAGTTGCTGTACGCAGATGTATTACGGATATAAAATGCATGATAAATATTTAATACACAAAATATATGTTTGTGTGCATGCACAGTGCAAAATGTTGTGAAGATATTTTATGAAAACAAACGATCCTGTTTAACAAGGTGGAGCACAAAAGCACCGGAGTAAGCTAAAATGAAATGTGCTTCCTAGGATGTGCGTAGAGCACATAGCTTCCTTCTTCATGCTGGACCTGGGGTTTCAGTTCTGTTTCAGACTGGAGAAGCTTCCAATACATCCATTAAAGTAAAACCATAAATAAATTAAAACCATAAATTTCCTTCCAAATCTAGATCTTTGGTTTTAGGAAATGCTTTATTTCACCTAATTTCTTTCAGTGTTTTTTGAAATGCATGGGCTCGTTCAGTACTATAAGCAGAGAGCTTTTTTCAGATTTTAACTCCTTCTATGTAATTTTTAAGTTCTTATTTTGTTCAATGCAAATATGAGTTAGTGACATAACTAATATTTTTACTTAGATAAATAATTTTTCAGTTTTGTTATGCTTCCCAAAATATATTTGCTTAAAATTCCAAAACTAGCCTTTTAAAATAAATGCTACATATCATTCATAAATACCAGCATCATTATAAATGCCTATTTTCACTATGAAAATATTTCATTATGAATCTTCTTAAATATAACTCAGATTATAATTTGATATTCTGGATAAGGCACCAATGAGTGGGTATGCTATGAATGAAAATATATAGTAGGCCTATATCAATATATTCTGTATTTGTAATACGTATTTATAAAACAGATATTTACTAATAATATTTTGTTTACCATTTAAAATTTTGTTCTCTATATATTTCTATAACACCGTAAACAAAGTCTTTGTTTAGTTTGAATAGTCCACTTATATCACAAGTCCCTATTATAATCTTTTATAAAGCAATTTAAGTTTTCTTTGATTATCTACAAAATTAATTTTTTTCATTTTTGAAACATTTCATAAATACAGCATTTTCTAAACATAGTTGCAGCGTGGGTGTTCACATGGAGTTTGACTGACCATTGTAAACCTCTACTTCTTTTCAGTTCCCTTTTCTGTAACTTCTAATAACATCCAAGGAAGATTCAACCCAAACTATATATACTCCTATGAAGTATTAAAAGTTATATTTGATATATCTTTTCTTAGTCTCTCTCTCTCTCTCTCTCTCTCTCTCTCTCTCTCTCTTTTTCTCTCTCTCTCTCCATGTTTGGTCTCTCTCTTTATAGACTTTGTTGCCTGACACGC
>NW_008341879.1:1367588-1368586 GCF_000622305.1 Nannospalax galili | reverse complement strand
TTTCTTAGTCTCTCTCTCTCTCTCTCTCTCTCTCTCTCTCTCTCTCTCTCTCACAGGTTGTGGATTTCCTAATTAGAGACTTGGTAGCAGCAGATGACTGGCTTCATGGGGCTATTTTTCTGTTGTAAATTTAAATGTTTTTGTAATCCGTAAGTCAAAATTAAATTCTTCCACAATATTTCCTTTTTCCAGTGTAGGAGCTATGCATTTATTTGGCTCATTTTTCACCCATCAATGCAAGATTAAAGATATAGCACTATACTTTTAGCCAAACCCCCCAAATACACATGACCATATATGGAACCCATCTAGACAGTTCCATCTATTAAAACAATTGTCCTTTCTTTGTCATGGAATCCAGGTATTGGTTAATCTTCATCAATATTTTATTTATTTCTTTGTTATTTTTACTTAAAAGGTTATTACATTGAAAACCATATGAAATTCTGAGTAAGAATAATGTGATTCCGTCCTGAACTTAATTCTGATTAAAACTGATAATAACACAGTTGTAAACATAGTTCTATATGATATCTGCAAGATATATCTATGGTTAAACTTTTTTAAAAAGTCCTAAATGATATTCCCCATCATGTTTATGCCAAGATGATATAAATCAGAATCATTTGCATCTGTGAGTATTGCTTTTATAGTTAACCAAAAAAGCAATAACATTAATATTTTCTACAGTGAGCACACAAAGCTAATGGTTTGCAAGGTGCACATGCCAGTTTGTATTGCTATTAAAGCCACCCTGGAAATTCTTGTTGCTTTGTGTAATGTTTTATGCTGTTCTTTTCTTCAGGGCAGATTGGCTCTGCCTGTACTTTATTCCTGAACTCATGTTCATTCAAAATGGACTGCCAGACTTAATGCTCTCTCTAGTGCTGTAGCTGCTGTTGGGGCTTCTGACTAGTAATACCCTCCCCCCATGCCCCTCCTACCCCATTCTTCTCTGGATAACTCTCAGCTCTCCTCCCCTCCCCTCCCCTCCTCCC
>NW_008341879.1:1351552-1367100 GCF_000622305.1 Nannospalax galili | reverse complement strand
CCCCACTCCTCTCCTCTCTTCATTTCCCCACCCCCATACAATAGCAGGCACTGGTGGCCCATTGTCAAAAAAGAATGCACAATGGTGAAGTACTCAGCAGTAATTGTAGTGATGTTTTGCTTTGCATGTTTTGAAAGTATTTCTGAAGTGTATAAATAGATATGCCCTAAGCTCTCTCCTTTCTGTATGCTGATCTTTGGAGCTGAGTTCTCCTCCGAAGGGGCACCCTCTGGACTGTGGTGGCTGGAATGCTTTCAGAGAACAAATGTGGCTCTGTGGCTTGCTCGCTTGTTATAATAATATTAGCACTACATAGATTTAATAACAGGGTGATGGAAAACATTTTGATGATGGGGCAGATTTTCTGATCTGCCAAGGAAAGCATCTGATTTTCTCACATACCAATTAATTATTGAAGCAAGTGAAAATAACAGGCTACCATGCTTCCTTTCTTCAAAGGGATGCATGCAGCTTGGTTCATGTGCATGTGCATGTGTGTGCACGTGTCTGTGTTCAGGAAGGAAGCGTGGCCAGAAATTTCTTCACTTTGACCTTGAAAATTGCCAGGAGATTTTCTTTGCATGCATCTTGTAGGATTGCAGTATTTCTATGAAATAAGAATGCAATCCATTTTTCTTTTCCCTTTTACTTTTCTTCCACACCTCAAATGGGTCTCACTGTGAGTGAAACATTGTGTTTACTTTTATTTCTATTTCTGGACTGTGTTTTTAGCACCTTTCTGGTTTACAGTCCACTCACTGATGTAGCACCAGATCTGCCAAAACCTAACAATATGATTTTGCTTCATATTCGGTAAACACCATACTACTGTGTGGAGCAGCTCCTATATTTTGTACCTCATTTAACTTGGTAAGTTTGGGAGGAACTATTTCATGATTTGCAGCCTTGGGCTCATCCTTCATTCCCCCTAGAGTCTGTGGTTGCCTAAAGTTTTAAGGTAGAAGGAGGACAGATACTTGGGTTATTGTAAATTTGTTGCTTTGTATTGTGACAATAGTGTTCATAGGCCTGACATCCTCATAATAATATTAAGCTCTATTTTTTAGTGTGATGTACTTTATACATTTGTATAAATGTCACAGCCTGTAATCACTTCCTTTGTCATCGACGATTAATCTAAAAAAATCGAATAATTCACTGCCCCTTGCCATTTACATATCGTCTGCTGCCATCTGCTCTTCTCAGCAGCAGTAAATGATGGGTAATTAACTCAGTGCCTTTGTCTTTCCCTTGCTGAATGTCTGACACATATAGATTTTCCTCTCTGTGCGGGTGCATGTGTGTATGTGCATGGAAGAGGAAGAGGGAGGAGGTGAAAGGGAAGTACAAGGGAGAAAGAGATACTGCAGTACGGAAGTCAGCACAAGATCATCAGAGGAGAAAGGCAAAGACACTGGGTCAGGGACTGGCACATCAGGACCCGACATTTCTCAAACCCAAAGAAGGAACTGGGGCTGGAGCAATGACTCTTGCACAAGGGAGAGGAGAATTTCTGAAGACTTGAAGGTCAAGGTCATGATGGACAATCAAGTAAAGGCTCTATTAAGTATGCCTCTGCACCAGGGTGCAAAGAAAGGTCACGTAGTCAAGACCAAGTACAGAGTAACATGCAGAAAGAACCTCTTATCTCTTTTTTTTTTTTTTTTTGGAGATAGGGTCTCATTATGTAGTCCCAACTGGCCTGGGACTCACTAAATAGACCAGTCTGATCTTGGTCTTAGAGAGATCTGCCTGCCTCCGCCTCTACATCTCTTCCGGAGTGCTGTGATTGAAGGCCTGTGCCACTATAGCACATCTGGCACTACTTGACTTTTTTTCTTTTCGAGACAGGGTCTTTCTGTAGCCCCTGTTGTCTTGGAACTTGCTGTGTAGACCATGTTAGACTTGATCTTGCAGAAATCTGCCTGCCTCTGTTTCCCAAGAGCTGGGATTAAAGACAAGAGCCACAACGCCCAGCTCTACTTGACTTCTTAACTGGGTGCCAAAATCTGCGTTTCAGAGGACAGAAATAGAACCTCATGTGGTCTTGGCTGTTGACCTATTTCTAAAAGCAAAAAGTGGCAAGAAAACTAGAAGGGCTCACAAGACTAGAGAGGTTGTGGTTATGCTAATTTTAAGGAAAACAATATTTTGATCTTGAATTTCTCTAAATTTCTTGTAAATAAATTAGTTATTCCACACAGGGGTCTCATAACATTTGGAAAACTTTATATATCATTATTCAAATAATTCTTACTTGAAACACCTATCTTTCAACATACAAAAATGATTTTAAAAGTGGCCAATTTTGATAGGATCAAAAGAACAACAGCTAGGAAATTACAAATCTAAGAAAGCATAGACTGTAGCTAGCTCAAATACGGTTTTAATACAAAGTAAATTTGGAACATATCCTAAGTACCCAAAATTCACCATAATATTTTTCACATGAAATTGCTAAAGCTCCCTTTCACTAGAGATGATATAGTTTTGCTGTCTCTAAATTAAACAAGCTAAATTTTGTTCTTATTCTCAAGTAGTTTACCATTTATATTCTTCTATAAATATACACATATATTCACACACAATATATTTTATTCTCACAGTGAGTCAAAGGCATAACCATGTTATAAAATCTTGATTCCAAGGCCAAGGCATCCACACTGGCAAGGTCTTTCATAATTTGTCAGTGAGGATGCTCAATGATTCTTGAACTGCTGCATGAAAGAGAATTGTGGGTAAAGCATCCAGGAAAATTCTAGGAACTGGTTTTCACATGCATGTGATATTTTCTCATTCAGTCCAGCTCTGTACCTCCACTTTTCTGTCTGTACAATGGCTGTGGGGGCATATTCTCATTTCTCTGTGATGAATGGCATGAGTGAATGTTTAAAAATATTAATTTGTTGCTTAACTTCAGTCTTTGTGATTAATTTTGCTTTGGTCTATCACTATGGGAATTCTGCAGGTTAAATTATGTGTCTACAATCATAAAACAACTGGGCATCACTGGAAGGCCATTCAGTGGGTGAATTACATTTTCTATATTAGTTTAAAATGGCTTGAGGAGATGACTGAATACAGACGTTAAGTGATGAAATGGCTGAAAGATACACAATTGACTAAGTCAGTCACTTAAATGTAAGACAGGAACATTATAAATGTAAAAAAGGGGGCTTGTGTTAACTGTGTAAAGTACACGTGCTTTATGAAACTATTTAAATTTCATAAACTTTTTATGACTTACAGGTAAATTTGTCATCGTCTAATTGAGTAAGAGATTCTTGAAAGCTTTCATTGTGATTGTTAATCCAGCATTATTGTTCTCTCCGGCTGGTACGTGACCCAACAGTCAGGGAGAACAATATTGCTGAATACAATTGGCATATGTCAGCAAAATATAATTAGTAACAAGGCTCTTCCAGAAATGCTCTTTTTGTTGGTTTAAAAAAGTTGAAGATTTCCTCTTGAATTAAATTATACCTTGGATTTCTTTCTCCTTTGATTTTGGTAGCTCTTTAAAAATGAATTAATATAAATTTTGATTCAAGAAAAGCGTATTTTTTTCTGTGCAAATATTGTGAAGGGCTTTCTTTCAACAGGTTTTTATTTTAATTCCTAGTGTGAGACATGCTTTGTGTGGGAGACGTAGGGTGCTGTCTTATCTAAGGCTATCATTAATATCCAGCTTAAATCAGTTGTCCCTCATCTCCTCAAGTTCTGGAAAAGGTAGAGTGACAGGTTGGGTAAAGCTGCTACAAAACTTGACTCTCGCATAGAAGCTTCCCCTTTGAAGTTATTGACACTAAAGCCTCAGCACTGAAGAGAGTGCCCAAGGTGTTTACTGCACCCCTTCCACCATGCTTAGTTCCAGGGCATATGGTTAATGTCCATAGTGGGCGGAATGTGCTACGGCCACCTTTCCACTAACAGTACAGGAAACACGATGGATAGCTCACGCACTTAGGCAAGTTTGGAAGAAAAACAAATGCTAGAATGTTATTCCATTATCTTTCTTTTCTATCATTTTCCTTTTCAGAATGTGTGTGTGTGTGTGTGTGTGTGTGTGTGTGTGTGTGTATGTGTGTGTGCAGGCATGAGTGTGCAGACCAGAAGACAGCTTTGGCATGGCTGTCCACCTCTTTTGAGTTAAGGTTTCTCATTGGCCTGGATCACACCAATTAGTCTAGACTGGCTGGCCAGGGAGCCCCAGGAAGTCACCTATTTCTGCATAGGTGATGACAATGCTTGCTTGCTGCCATGTCTCAAGCTTTTACTTGGGTTCCAGGGATGAAACTGAGGTCCTTATGCTTTTAGGACAAGTGGTTTGCCAACTGAGCCATCTCTCATCTTTAGAATGTTATTCTGGTGAGAACTAAAAAATATTGCAATTTGTTCTTTGGTTGGGAACAAGAACTTTGTAACATTTCTTCAAATGAAAGGTTTTTATAGAGTTATAGCAAGAATTGCAACTTTTCTTCAGGAACATTGGGACTTTGCAGTCATAGCTGTGTCTGAGCAAGGCATCATCCTTGACCTAGGCCCCATTTGCATAGGGATGGACCTGGAGGAGTAAGGGTGGTTAACAAATATGCCCAGATATGTACACTGGGCCAAACTATGACAGCTATGTGTCGAGTTCTGCATTTCAAGCCCCCAAATCAGCCACATCCTTGATGTCAAGGTATTTTTCTCACATGATTGAAACAGCTTTTCCTTTGTACAGACTCTTCTGTGGGTCTGAAGCTCCTGAATGCTGTCACTGCTTTCACAGTAGACTGATTCTTGTCTTTCTGGCACATAAGCTCTCAATCCCCCTTACTTGCCTCACCTCCAGTGGTCCTGGAGTGGAGGAGCCAGTGGCAGCACAACACAACATAGTGGGAGCACAGGATTCTATAAACTGCTCACCTCATAGCGGCCAGCAAGCAGAAAGGAAGAGAGAGGAGGGACAAGGATCCCAGTATCTTCAATGACATACCCCAATGACCTAAATTCCTCTACAAGACCCCTCCTTCTCAAGGTTCCATCTCCTTCCAATAGTACTACAGACTGGTGAGCAAGCTTTAAACACGGCCTTTGGTGAACATTCAAGACTCAAACTGTAACATCCATTTCTCGATACATTTAACATTGTTGGAGCTCAAAACACAGATAAACAATTCAAAACAATCCAGGTGTGGTGGTACATACTCAGGAGGGAGAGGCAGGCAGATTCATTCTCTCTCTCTCTCTCTCTCTCTCTCTCTCTCTCTCTCTCTCCCCCCGTGGAGATTAAGGCCAGCTTGGTTTACACAGCAAGCTCCAGGCCACTTATGCCTATAGGGAGACCCTGTCTCAAAAACAAAACCCCCCAAACTGTGCCATCTGTTGTTAGGTGCATATTATATACTTCAACTAATTCTATTAGGCAGATTGTATCCATTTTATGAACTTTATGATTATAGCTACACATGGGCTTGAAATGGGTTATTTAGGTACATATTCCCCACCCCATCGCTTCCATTCCTGAAATTCATTTTATAGGCAATGATGTTCTGTGACTAACAGGCTGTCTCTATGGAAAAGGGTGATGATAGCTCATAGACATAGGACATTAATGCTAGAAATCAGGGGTTTGTGTGGCAGAGAGCAGAGTGGAGGAGCAAAGGTGGTCCAAAGGTAGGTGGGCTGATCAGTCAGAAACCGAAACCACCGAAACCAGGAGGAAAAACACATTTTTATCATTTTAAGCTGGTCACCTATGGTATTCTCTCACAGTATCAGAAAGTATATGATTAGGCAACAATGAATTATATTCTGGCCTTTTCTCAGTCTTTCTGTCCAGTGTTTCACTGTTTGTCTCTTAATTTTTCTACCTGTTTCTCTTCCTATTTGTCTTTCCCTTATCTTCTCTTCTTTATTCAGTTTCCAGTCCTTATAACATGTCTTTTAGCAGTTCCAGGATGTTGTCCCCTCCTGGGAAACTCCATGGTAAAAGTACTTCCTTCTCACCACTTCTAATGAAACTTCCTGAATTCATTCATGTTGGTTTGGTTTAAATCATGTACTGCTTAATAACAGTCCCGAAGGCCATAGAAATGGAGTCTGACAATTACTCAGACCTGTGTCTTTGGGTGCTGAAGGAGTGGCGTTAATTTCAGCAAAACTGCATAGACTGGGAGGAGGAGGAGGAGGAGGAGGAGGAGTACTCATCTGAAAGTTTCGGTCATCAGGAAAGGGGCAGTGATATCAAGACAGCAGACATGGTAGGTCACCCCTGACACACAAGGAAGCTCTGTTGGACCTTTCTTCAGGGGATAAGGAAGCTTGCATGATAGACTGAAAAGTTTTTCACCAGGGTCACTCAGCAATATTTAAAATCATGAATGTTTTCTGTGAGAATGCAAGATGGCACTTCCCTCTGTCATCTTGGATTAAACGTGGAAGAGACTAAGGTTGAAGAGACTGAAGTCCAACTTTAAAACCAATAAAGTTGGACCTTTAAGTACAAAGAGTGATGTCTTATGCCCTTTGCATCTTTTATCTTTGGCTGTAAAACTTTGGAAACATGAATTATAAATGAGACAGCACTTGTAATTTTTTTGAGAAAGGGGAACAGACAAATGCATTGACTTTGAAATATCAAATGAAAGTAGCTTTCATAGTTATGAAATCAAGTTCTGGGCCAAGAACAAAGATTCCCAAGCAAAGGGAATATGGTATTCTACTCTTAACAAAGATTTGTTTGGAGTCACTTCTCCAAATCCAGGTAGAGCAAGTTACTACATGACTGAAAGTTTATGAGATCAAGTTTGCACAGAATAGGGCAGAAGGTTTCAACAAAGCAAAGCACAATGAAATAAAGTAGCAAAACAGAAGGAGCCAGGCGTGGTGGTGCATGCCTTTAATCCCAGCACTTGGGAGGCAGAGGCAGGAGGATCTCTGTGAGTTCAAGGCCAGCCTGGTCTACATAGTGAGTTCCAGGACAGCTGGGGCTACAGGGAAACCCTGTCTCAAAAAGACAAAAAAAAAAAAAAAAAAAAAAAAAAAAAAAAAAAAAGAAAAAGGAAAAGAAAATAGGAAGGATTGCTCTTTGAAGAAAATGAAAATGTTATATAGGAAAAGATGGAATTATTGAAAAAGTTTTGGTAGTACACATAAGTAAATTCCAAAAGTAAAATGGATTATGTGTTTTTTTTTTTTTTTTTTTTTTTTTTGACAGGGTCTCTCTAATCCAAGACTGCCTGGAACTCACTGTGTAGATCAGGCTGGCTTCAACCTCACAGAGGTCTGCCTGCCTCTGCCTCCTGAGGGCTAAGATTACAGGTGTGCATCATCATGCCCAGAGTGGATTGTTTTTACTTTCATTTTGAGTATGAGTTTTAAAGTTTGAGAAAAAATAAAAGAATCATTTTACTTTATTTGTTTAAACAACTTCAAGCAGAAATAAAAAATCAGAATTAGTTTATTAGTAACAGAACCAAAATTACTTGAGGAAATGTTTTTGGATTTAAAATTATTGAAGAAAAAAGTAAATGCATTATTAAAGTAATGAAACAACAATTGTGAACATCTTGGTCATTCATCTTGGTCAATTTTGGATTTAAAATAATTGAAGAAAAAAGTAAATACATTGTTGAAGTAATGAAACAGCAATTGTGAACATCTTGGTCATAAAGTGGTACCACCTAGAGTCACCTGGGAAGAGGGATGTTCAAGTGAAGAACTGCCTCAATCTGATTGGCCTGTGGGGGCATGTCTGTGAGGCATTGTCTTAACTGCTAATTGATGTGGGAGAGCCCATTAAACTGTGGGCAATGCTATTCCTAGGCAGGTAATACCTGTACTTGTATAAGAAAGCTAGTGAACATAAATCAGTGAGTGAACTATTAAACAGAATTTGGAGTGTTTTTATCACAACCACAGATAGACAAACTAGAACAGAATATGGTATCAGGAATGGAAAGTTGCTCTAATAGAATGGATCATGTTGTTTCTTGGGAAGATTGTGGTAGTGTTTGAAAACTGGATCTGAGAAAGCCTTTGAGTGTTTGGAGCTTTCTGGGCCATTCTGGGGGTGGGCAGGCCTTGGGAAGAAAGAATACTGAGAGGAACACAGAAAATGGAGGTATGGCTTGTGAGGTTTCAGAGGGAAATGGAGACACTACTGGGACTATTTTTATAATATTTTAGGTTGATAATCTGTGATTGCTGGTCAGATGGGGCTGAAGGATCAACTGTGATTAACAAGGACCAGCACCCTTGTGGTGAAATCCTTTTAGTTTCACTGTGACAATGTATACTAGTCATCTGGAGCTGAAAAATCAGTTGTGATTATTAAGAAACCAGCATCACAGAGGTGAATGAAATCTGTATTTTATTGGAACAATAGGGTCAGCACACAAAAGCTGTGGTTCAAGGGGGCAAAGGTTACATGTCAAGTTGGCAGCAGAACTTGTCAATTAATATATGAGTTCCCACATAGTTTTGAAGGCATGAAGTGCTCATGAAGAGCAGCTGAGCCTTGGCAGTTTGTGGCAGGGATTAAGTTCCTCAGAAATCTCTGAGAGGCCATTGCTGAAAGTGCAAATCCCAGAATATTGGGATAACTGGTAAGGACAGTAGTAAGTGAGGTGTAATTGACCTGAGCCAGTGAGATAAACTGCGTCCTCTGTGGATAACAGAGCTGGAGAACTGGAACTACCCAAGCCTTTTGGAGCCAGAAGATCATGAGTGGGTTCCAGAAGCCGGACACTGAGATACAGAATTTGATTCACACGGCTGGGTCTTGAGTTTCACTTTAATCTTATTATTTCTATGCTTTAGTTCTTCCCCTTTGAAATAAGCAATATATACTTTTTTTTTATTTTACAGGAGGCTAAAGTTAAAAGACTACATTTTTAAACGAGATCTTAGACTATTAAAGCATTTTAACTTTTAGAGACTGTGGGACTTCTAAAGTTATACTGTATTTTATATTATATGATGTGAGATCTTACTGACAAAAAGTTAAGGAAAGGCTATGGCTTAGCAGTGATGTCCTTGTGTGTCAAGTAACGAGGGGTGCCGTGTCTTGTTTAGTTTTTATTATCAAGTTGAGAGTCATGGGGGAAAGGAATCCTCAACTGAAGAATTGCCTCAATGAGATTGGCTTGTGGACATGTTCATGGTGGCATTTTCTTGATTGTTAGTTGGTGTAGGGGCCCATATCACTGTAGGTATTACCATCTTCTAGGCAGGTGGTCCTGGACTACATGAGAAAGTTATCTGAGCATAATCCCGTGAACAAGGTAATAAACAATGCTCTTTCATGGTTTCTGGTCCAGGTGCCTGGCTTCAGGTTCCTGTTTCAACTTCCCTCAATGATACTTGTGACCTGGAAGGTTAAGCCAAATGAAACCTGTCCTCCCGTAAGTTGCTTCTGGTCAGGGTGCTTTATCAGAGAAACAGAAAACAAATTAGAGTAGGCAACATGCTGACATGCATAATAATCCATATTTTTATAGAGAGAATAAGCATAGGTTAGTACATGTAAATAACTTAAAAATAATTGGCAGTGGCTCTATGTGTTGTTGAGGTATGGGCACACTTTGATAGTGTCTGAAGAGATCAATTGAATCTGAAATTCCATATTTGAAATTGGTTTGTACCACAAAATCTAGTCATCCATTTACTACGTTTTCAACCACTCAACAATATGACAACTAATCTTTGTGATAGATGCTCTTAAGAGTGCTGGGGAAAGAAGATTCAAGGAAACAGAGCCCTGGTATTGAAGAATTAATGATGTACTGAGAATGCCAGTTGTACAATCAAGTCAGTCCAATCCTTCAGCCATGCCACAGGAGTCTCTTTCAGCCTTGCTTTTTAAAAATATTTTATTATTTTTATTTTATATGTATGAGTGTTATGCCTGCATGTAGGTAAGTGCACCCATGTCCTGCAATGCTTGTGGAATACAGAAGAGGCTGTTGGGTCCCCTGGAGCTGGAGTTACGGACAGTTGTTAGCTGCCATGTGGGTGCTGGGATTCGAACCTGGGACTTCTACAAGAATAACTAGTGTTCTTAACAGCTGAGCCATCTCTCCAGACCCTCAGCCTTGCTTTTAAGGGCAAACATTAGAATGTTAGGTATAGATAGCACAGCATATTTTCTTTTAAAAATGATTGTGCATCCTCCTTTTTTATTGTTTGAGAATTTCATATATCCAATGATCAAACCCTCCCCCATTTCCTCCCCTCTCCACCCACTTTTCATGGGCTGTTCTTAAACCCAATGAGCCCACTTAGTGCTACCAGTATATGCATAGGTATAGAACCATCTACTAGAGCATGAGCAGCATCCTGGGTACCAAATCCTTGAAGGAAATGGATTCTCTTTCCTCCAGCAGCCATCAATTATGAATAACTACTCAGATAGGGATGAGACTTCATGACCCAAGATGGGACTTCAGTTGACTTGATATTGTGCAGGTTTATGTATGCAGTCACAGCCACAGTGAGTTCCTGTGTGCAATGGCCCTGTCACAGCCAGCAAATACTGCTTCACCTCAGATGTCCACTACTTCTGGCTTTTACAATCTTTCTACCACTTATTCCTCAATGTTCCTGAACCTTGTGGGCAGGGCGTCCCATTTGGAACTGAGCTTTCCACAGTCTCTTATTCTTTGCATGTTGACCAGTTCTGTATCTCTGCTTTATTCACCATCTATTGCTAGAAGAAGATTCTCTGATAAGGTTCAAGAGATGCACTAATTGAGGGCTATAAAGATGAACAATAGAGCTGCAACTGACCTGAAACCACTTCCCCTGAAGGCTAGCTCTCATAGCTTTGAAGAGAGCTATGAAGGTGCCAAGAGAAAACATCAATAGATGATCCAACACCAGCTTCACGACCAAATAACCACATCAATGGCCAGCACAGCATATGTCATTGGTGCAGTAGTGGCACTTTTATCTTGGGGGCAATAGCCAGCTACCTAATTGGACTAAAAGCCCCTTCAATGGGAGGAAACTCAAATGTGGTACTGTAAATATTACCAAATACACATGACTGGAGTGGTCATAGATCTCAGAATATCCCAAGACTTTCACAGCACTAGACTAACGTAATTTATTACCATGTGTAAGATATGTATCCTTATATTTGCAGACAAATATCCCAGTCACCACTTATCAAAGAATCTCATTTTGCATCAGTCAGAGACTATAATATTTTCCCTATTACCAAGTACCACAACTGGTCACACACGGACATTGTGTATGAATTGCCCAGGCCTAAGTGACACACCTACAATGCAATCTCTACACCTAAGGCTCATGAAACATAGAACAGGGGTAAAAAAGAGGATACTAATGAATCTCTCAATTCTCAATAATGAAGCTCCCTATCAGCAGAAGGCCAGGAACATAAAAGGTTACAAATGGCCAATGTGTAGAGATCAAGAGTCTGCTGAATGATGGTCCTTGGATAAGACTCCTTTTTTAAACTTCACCCACCCAAGGCTCAGGGCCAGTTGTGGAAGAGGGGGAGGAAAGATTATAAGAGGAAGTGCATGACTTTATGGAAACAGAGTCCTACAAGCTCCTGGGAACCTGCTCATATGATTCTATGGCAATGGTGTCAGTATACACAAGTCCCAGGCAAACTCAGGCAGACAATGACCCAACATAGAACTGGGAAAAAGAACATCAGACCCCAATCTTATCTGAAGACATATTGGCAACTGATTGCTGCTAGATGAAAAAGAGCTGATCTTCCTAAAATAATGGACTCTAGATAGGCTGACTAGACCTCAATGGACTAGGACTTGCACTGGGGAACAGCTGGGGACACTGATGACACAGTGGGCCTTAACAGGGTTGACAGAGTATATGGCTCCAGTGGGTAATGGGGGTATAAATATGATTAAGACAGTTTGCGATGTTCTGTAAACACACACACACACACACACACACACACACACACACACACACACACAAAAACTTAAAAAAAAGAACTTAAGAGGTAGTTTATTACTAAATCCATTTAGTGGAATAATATTATTAACTTCTCCCTTAGGGCTTATGTCACTTCTACAAGGATGTCAGTGCTGCTTCTGTGTTGGTGAACAAAAACATGCTTCTCTGGTCCTAGAACAAAACTTGAAAGTGAATGATCTTCTCTCTTTCTGAACAACATCATACCTCCTCCACCTTTCTTTAAAATATCCTCAGCTATAACAAGAGGAGCTATTGAAAGACAAAGAAAATAGGCAGAGTAAAAAAGAGAAACAAAGTATTTAGTGGGAAAAGTAAAGACATATTTTAAAAACAGTTGTTAGACAGTAAGCTTAAGGGATGAGGTAGTGTAGACACATGGCTGGAAACACATTTGTATTAAAAGGTAATATGTCTATTTACTTATTTTTATTTATCCGTAGTATCAGAACCTATAGGTCCATAACCTGCTGTATTAGTGTCCCTATATTCCAAAGGAAATTGGGAGACAGAAACTAGTAAAGGAAAATACATGTATTTAAGGTTTACTAAACCAAGGAGAGAAAGAAACTCTTTCTTTCTTCCCTCTCCATTGTGCCTGTGACAGTCTTACAATTTACAAAAAACAATGGGACAAAAGCCAGACAATATGTAAATTTAACCGTGGGTCAGTTTAATCGGTCCTTTCCTGGGAACAGGGCAGCCACAGGTTGCCTCCATTTCTGTCCTACTGGCTGCCTCCATTGACAACAGAGGGTCTTTGTATTTTTACACATGAAATTGTTACTATACACATATATGTGTGTATGTATATATGAAATATATGCATATATGTATTAAAGATACATATGCAAATAGAAGCAAAACATCATGCTCTTTACCTCATGTTAATTTCTTAATGTGGTCAACTAACTAACTAAATCATCTTTCTAATGTTCCTTTCACATAGCAAGCTATTCCCATCTAAGACCTATCACTTGAGCCCCTTCTTCCTCCTCACGTGCTTTCCAAGATTTTCTCTGGTCTCCTGTTGTTACCATTCATGGGTTGGATCCTCTGCTGTCCTTATAAAAGGGAGTGCTCTGGTCACTTTTCTCTAGTGTCTTTTCCTCAGTTCTCTATCTCATTTCTTTGTTTCCCCCAGGGCGTTCTCTCAATCTGTAGCTTCATGCTTTGTGTATTTGATAAATGTCTGTCTCCTCCTTTATGATGCAAATTCTTTGAATGTGAAGAACTGGTTGTGATTGCTCTATCTGTAGCACCTAGAATTAGGGGCTAATCTATGATGACTGTAGAATGAATAACTTGTGAAATGTTTCACCAAGGCTGGTGAACATGAAGAATTTCACAAGCAGTATTAGGTACATGTTCAAACCCTAATCAATATGAACACCTGTTATACACACACACACACACACATCATATATACTCACACTTTTCATGTGTGCACATAAGTATAACTTACATATTTCAAAAACTGTTCAATATTTGAAAAAGTTTGTTTTATTATTTAAAATTACAGTCATGGACCAGTAGATAGAGGAAAATAATGAACTCACCCTCTTGGCCCATCAAAAAACTTGTTATCAGTTAATGATTCATTTTGTTTGATAACTATAAACCCTCACCTTTCTCTCTACTTCAATTGTTTTAAAGCAAATTCCAGATACTACATTAATTTTTCTATAATCTTAATATATTCCCTTTCAAATTTGTTTTTATCAAATTTTTGTACATTTCTTACAGAGCATCTCAAACGATCTTAATCATCTTTATACCCCTGTCCGTACTGGCACCCTCCCATAGTCTCTCCCACTGGAACCCATATACTCTGTCATCCATGTTAAGGACCACTTCATCAAGTCAGTGTTCCCAGATGTTCCCCAGTGCAAGTCCAGAAATAATCTTAATATACTCTAAAGTTGAAACAATAATGCTTACATTATTCCAACTAATTTAAAACTAATTCCTAATTTTTTAAATATATAATCTTTACAAAATGTGTATTTCATTTTTTCATCATGTAAAATTTTTGACAGTGAGCATTGTTTCATAGCCCACATTTAAAAAAATTGTTTATGCTTTAGTTTTCATATATTAATAAGTTCGGAGCATTCGTTCTTAACTCGGATAATTTGGCTTTCAAAGGTGAACTCCCTTTCAAGATGCCTGGGGGATAAGATAGGCAAACAGTTTTTTAATGCATTCTTTCTTGTTTTCTTTTTTTATTTTTTGTCATTTTTCTTTTTAAGGGAGGAACTTCTCTCATGAATTGTTTTATCCCTCACAGTCATATTTTGTTAGTCTGCCATCAGATGATAAATTGCCCTCAAAGAGTAAATGATCCTGAAACTCTTGTTCTAATGAATAGACTGAATTGGTACATAGTCAATATGTATTTGCTAATTTTATTTTATCCTGATTTGGATAGTGGATAACACAGTTCTGCTAGTAATTCAAGATCTCTACATAAAAACAATCTTGATTTAGTTATATAACAGCAATTTTGCCTTTTTACTTGTAAGCTGCTAGAATTGTAATCTCTTTTCTTAAGTTGATCCAATTTCTTAAAGCAGTTTTAAGATCATGTTAAGTAATTGCTTGCATCACCAGTTATTTATAAGGACAAGAAGGATAAAACGTATTCTTCCCAAGTTTGCCATGACAGAAAGGTACAATCTATTGGCAAAGGAAAATCTTACTGAGTTTCTGTGGATGTGATGGCTTTAGCTGTGCCAAGTGTCTGGTTGTTATTAAATTATATGTTTTGTCTTCATGTCAGGAGGCCAAGCTGGAAAGTGAGTGTTCTCCTTTGTGACTCACTTTCTTGGTGAAGAACATTCTACCTACATTCCAAAATATGTAAAAGTTATATTTCAAATGGATCACTAGGGGGACTGTCTTTTTCTGTCACAAGTACCACATTCCCTCTAAGTAACACTGTCGCATATTCATCAGCTACCCCCACACAGCAGATACAGGAGATTTGGAAGCATCCCTAGAGACTTGGAGACTTGACTCTGGTTTTTATGGTATATTATTCTGAGAATTCACACATTTATTGACCTCCATGCTAGAGAGGTGAACACCATAAGGCATGTGTATTGATTGGGTTCAATTCAGGAATTGCTCATTTATTGCTTATATTTATGCAAATAAAGGACCAGTCTTTCACCTTCCGATTGCACCATGTTACTGAATTAACACGATTAAAGTTGGAATTGGGCTAATATCAGCAGGACCTCTGTTTCTATCAGAGTACAAAGGAACGATTATGTAAAATTAACTCGCTCCTATGGAAGGAAACATGCTTTTCAGTATCAGCTATTGTATCCCGCATCCTCCTTATTGTCCAAGCCAATTCCATGTAAAACTCCTTGGCATATTTTCCCTTTAGTCCTAGCTTCCTTTCTTTTTCCACGTCTATTCTAAGACTTCATCTGAAGATTATATTATACCATGAACGTTCCTGTAAATAGTGATATGCTGTCTCTGATTTAGTATCAACAGACTTTTGAATAGGCATGTCTATTTTTTAAAAAATATTTTCAGCTTTATTTTTCTTAACACAATAATAAAAAGATGGT
>NW_008341879.1:1335806-1351193 GCF_000622305.1 Nannospalax galili | reverse complement strand
GGTATGTAAAGTAGGACTTATGAGTTCATACATTTAAAAACGAAACTGCTTTTTCCTAGATCATCGATTTGTTGCCTAGGCTTGAAATCACCTTTTGGAACCAAATCAGATGGAAGACACACAGCTACCACCTCAAAGATAAACCTTTCTTTCTTTCTTTTTTTTTCTTAGTGGAGGTGGGATAAATTAAGTTTAGGAGTGTGAGGGATTATTTAGTGCTTGTTCTAACTTATACAACAGAACAACATTGGTCACTGAAGTATAAGCAAAGATATATGTTATATTGATAATTGGTTTGATATTTTGCCTTTTAATATTGTTGGGTATGATAATCATTTTTCCTAAGCATTCCAATAACAATGGGCCTCTGGTATCTGTTTTGCCTTGTCGCTGATCCATTCAGTATAAAAATAAATTGAGCAGTGCATTCTGTCGGACAGCACTTTATGGAAAATACAGTGTGGTTGATATTGTACTCTATTTCTTAAACTTATCAAACGACACCACCACCAGGAGACATTTACTGTGGGGACAAGAGATTCATTTGTAAGCACTCCCTTTGGCTGCCAGGTAAGGGATATCCAGGAACTGACAGCAGCATAGTGTTTAAGGGCATCAATCTGAAACAAAAAATGAATATAGAAGAGATGAAATCACTAGGTATTGAGCAGTGGGGAAGGAAATGATTTGTGCTGCCTGCTGGTATATAAAGGTATATTACGCACAATAAGAACAGCTTAGTTCCTTGGGCTCCGAAGCTTACCAGCTCTAGAACGGAAGGTGCATAATATGCAGGATAAGTTTATCTTCCAGCTTGACCTGAGCAATTACTTGGTATTGATTTTTTGGAAGTTTTGTCTTATATATCAGCATTTTGTTGGCAAACTTCACAACATAATCCAATCAAGTTGGTTCAGAGATGAGTGTGGGGAGAGATAAACCCTCTGTGAACGAGTCCTTTGCGTGGCCTGTAGGCAGCCTCTCTACATTAAGAAAGCTCTTGCAACTGCGCCTTCTCGTCAGGGGAATTGCAATCTTGGGGAATCCCTGTGCCTGATTGTGGCTCTCCTCCCAATGGTGCACTTTTGACCTCTGTATTGATTCTGTTCTCTCATCAAAAGCGCTGATGTAATTCCATGTGCTGGGATCATGCCGTGATTTGCATTTAGGAGCTGCAACTGTGCGCTGACCCCAAACCATCTCATCAGAATGAAAGTGGACCAAATGGCAGATGCGTTTCCCCATAATATTAAACTCTATTGTGCCATTTGGTGAGTTTCTTTATTGTATATAGAAAAGGGCATATAACACCCGCTCTGGATTTTTATTTAATTCAAATCAGGAATTGGGACGTTCTTTAAAACCTAAAAAAAGATCAAAAGGGATTTTATTGATTCCACATTTGGGCCAATAAATAGCAGCCCAGTTTGTTAAAACACAAAATAATAAAATTAACTGAATATATTTTCAGAAATTCTAGCATATTCAACGACTATTTTATTTGAGGTTTTCTTCAGTGCTTTCTTACTCATATACAAAAATCATGAAGCCTGCTTATTGACTATCTATGTAAACTTACTAACTAGACACACTCCAGTAAAATCCAGAATGTACTTGTTTTTCTTCTTCTTTTTCCCTTTTTTAGTTCCCTATATCTTCTTCATATACAGGGAGAACCTGGGAGAAAAAGACGTTAGAAACATATATACTGAAAAAGAACTTCATTGGAAATCAATTTAAAGCTATAATTATCTGTAATACATTCTTTCCTCTATCCCCTTTATATCTTATTCATTTTCATGTATTAATTCCAACAAATGTTTACTGAATATTTATGAACAGGGGTGTGAAAATTTAGTGAGGATCACAGTAGAGATGGTCCTTTGTGGAACTAATAGCCTAGATGGAGAGACAACTAAATCATTGCACAAATAAAGGTGAATATAACAAAGAGGGAAATGTTTATAATCATATCCGTCTACAGAAGTTATTCTATGTGACATGGTCATTATTTGAAGAAATACTGAAAAGCGTTGTGGAGCCGGCAGGAACAGAGGTGCCATGGAGCTGAGTGCGAGTGTAACCATTTCTTGGAAATGAAAGGAGAGGTCTGTGACTTGTGCTGTTTGGAAGAAAGGGTCTGAGACTGAGCAGACACTGAAAGAAAAAGGGGCAGAGGCTGTGAGGTGCCCTGTGATCCTTGAAACTCAAGAGAAGCTTGCTTCAGGACAATCGTTGTGAGGAAACTACACAAAGCTGTATTTTGTGCCCAGATTGTTAAGAGATTAGACTAAGATAACACGTGGAAACAGAAGGCCAGTAGTGTTTATCCAATGCTCTGGTATTAGCAAAAAACTTGAGAAATTTCTTGGACTTTCATGAATTAGAAATATGAATGTTTAAGTCAATAATCCATAAATCTGCATTTTTATATAGTTCTCAATAAGTACTGTGAACACAAGGTACAACAAAGTATAGCAAAGATTCTAGATAGATGTGGGAGTCATATAAATCAAGATTTCTTCATTTTTTTCCTTATCTTCAATGTACTGCCTTTACTTCAAAAGGAGAGTTGGATGTCTTGACATGGAAATAAATGCAAAAATGTCTGAGTTTATAAAAAATGTCGATTAAGGAAATATTGATGATTTAGACTGAATAAATAGTTTATAGATTGCAATGTATTTTTACTTGAGAGTTCTTAATAGATTCTCAAAGCCATCCTGTGAGAAAAGGTAATATTAAATCGATAGTATGAGAACCTATTAGACTTGACATTCAAGTGGTGATTGCTGGAGGCTAATAGGTAGCAGGTAGCAAAGAACTTGAACCCAGGACTTCCCACTGTGAAGCTTCTGTCCTTTCCACTAAATTCATATGGAATACAGTATTTGGAGTTATGAAAATATTCGCCAGTGATTTTCTTTAAATATTTATTCCTATATAGACACACAAAAGAGTATTCATTCTTTTACTGAAAACATACTTTATTAAAAATTCCAATATATGTATTGAATATATTCAGATACACTTTTAGAATCTCTGAACTGTGGCTGCTAGAGAATGGTTTCAGATGAATGGTCCTGTATACTTCTTATTAGTCCAGAAGCAGTAAGAGACGTGCATCACTATGGGTGAAAGTAAAGGTTTTAAATTTCTACCTTTTTGAGAAGCCAGTCTAAAAGAATCAGCAGTGTTTTGAGAAGGCAGTTCTACTACTGATAAAAGCTCCTACTGAGAAATACTAAGACATAATTAAAAAATCCCCACAATGCTAACTTTTGTCTTGGGGACAGTGGTTCACAAAGCTTTGGACCAATTCCCAATATCTTCCATCATATTTGTATGCTTTTTATTAAATACAGGCTCAGTTTTAGGAAGCACAATTGATTCTTATTATCACAATGGTTCTTCTTAATCCTTATTAAAAACAATAATTAGAAAACTAAGTCAACTCTTTATAAGCAGAAGGTGAAGATCAGCTAAGATTACAGCACATGCATTGCTCATTTATTATCTGCAGTTTAGTTAGGGGCTAAGTCACTGAATTTGGATTCAGAGGCCTCAGGATTAAAACCAAGCTTTGTCTCTTCATCAAAAGTCTGACTTCTATATGTGCTTTCATTTTCTACTCTTTGGGTTCATCATCATAATATGGGATAATGATTAATGATACATGTAACTGGTAGCTTGGGGAATGGAATGAGATTATACACATATATATGAAATAAGTCACTTAGACCCGTTTGTCTATTTAGCTTATTCATTACAGAGATTAAACAAAAGAAATTAGGAGTATTTTCAGAGTGACCAGAGAACAGTATGGTAGGATAGACCAAGAAAGATGTCTTCAACCATTCCTGTTAACACTAGACATTATACCCAGATCTCAGAATAAAGGTCACTTGAATATGGATGTTGTGGTCTTTCCTTGTCTTTGAACTTTTATGTTGTCATTTGATTATTGTCAGTATTATTTTATCAGTAGCTAAAAGTTTTGATCATAAATGAAGAGTGGAACCTGTGATTTCAGCCCCTAAACCTTCTTAATTTATCTTAATGTCACATAGCTCTAAACTTGTTCATTACATGCACTGGAAGGTTTTTCAGAAAATCAAAGATCACTTGTATGTTGGCATGGTGGAACCTAGTGGAGTTCCCCAGCCTGGTGGGAAGTGCTTGCAAGGGAAACCAGCTGTTTTTATCAGAAACACTATTTAACCTCTCTCTCCTGGAGCCCTGGAGGATGCCTTGAAGCCAATCATACTATGTGTAGTGATTATTTCTAATAAGGGTAATCTTGGAAAATGTTAAATCAGTATCCTACCTCATACCACCTGTCCTCCAATATTGACTGCACCAGACAGCAATAGCTACGAAGTTTGGGTATTGGAACCAAGAACATTTAGGCCAAGGAAAGAAAAACTTTCTGAATATGAGATTTACACTTCGATGCCATTTTCTATCAACTAACTTGTTTTGTATTTAGTTTAAAAGATCCTATATGTTGATTGTCATGTCTTGCTTAGGAAGGAGAAAGTGTTCTTATAATTACCTTGTGCATTGGAAAACTTGACCTTTTAAAATCAGGGGTATGAAGAATCCATTTTGATGTTGCTGTTAAGAAGTGACAGCTGTACCTATTGAGACCAGTTCATTACAAGGCTGGACATAGGGTATCATTTGATGCATAAATTCTTACCAGGATGAAATATGTAGTAACATTACAAATTGTAGCCAACGAAAAATATTCAGATTTTTAATGATTAAAAATAAGAAGTCAATCTAGTATTTACATTTTATTATTTATTTACTTTGTGTGTGTGTGTGTGTGTGTGTGTGTGTGTGTGTGTACTTGTCTGTATGTGCCATGTGTGTGGGTATCTGCAGATGCCAGAAGAAGGCATCAGATCCCCTGGAGTTAGAGTTAAAGGAGGCTATGAGCCGCTCCACTTGGGCACTGGGAACCAAACTCGGGTCCTCTGGAAGAGCAAGACGCTCTCTTAACCACTGAACCATCTCTCCAGTCCCCAATCTAGCATGTAAAATAACACGTAGTTGTTGTAGCATGTGGTCTGCATGGTAGCAAAACCTTATTTGTCAATGTTAGTTTTCTGTGCTGTAAACTTTCAACCCTGGCAAGGAGTTGCATGTTGTGATTATCTTCTAGGACTCAATGTGAAACAAACTGTACACGTATATAGATGATTATATTTGCTGAGATTTAGTAATCTTGGCTTTGGTTTTGATAAGTTAAATCACTGATACCACTTAGCACTTATGAAGCATGTTTAAAGAGTTCTATGGGGGAACCTGAATCATCTCTTTGGTTAATGTAGCTACAAGGAAAGGCTGTGTTATGTTCCAGCACTAGTATGGGAAGTGGGGTGCCATGTACCAAGGGAGCAGTGACATGATGGGGCTAAAAGGCTATACTGTAGGGTGGACAGCAACATTTTTATTTTATTATTTTTATTTTATGTATTTGAGTGTATTGCCTGCATGTAGGTAAGTTCAGCCATGTTGTGCAATGCCCATGGAGGTCAGAAGAGGGCATCGGATTCCCTGGGACTGGAGTCATGGACATTTTTTAGCAGCCATTTTGGTGTTGGGAACAGAACCCGGGTTCTCTGCTAGTGTTCTTACCCGCTGAGCCATCTCTCCAGTACCCGGTCTTAAGTGTAGTAGGGAATCAACTCTTTGGGAGTGTGGACTTACCCTCTCTCACCCCATCATTTTCAGGGTCATTTTAAGGGTTGGTCTTAGTCTGTGGAACTATGAGCAAGCAGCTCTTCTAATCTAAAGAGACAGTCCTATTCTATACTCTCCTGAGAGAGATTATGTTACAGTTAGAGTTGTTTTTCCTGTATATTTTTCAAGTGAAGATATAAAGGATCTGTTAAATAGAACCTGTCTTCCTACATCTTACCAATAAGTAATTTTCTCAGGGTGACTAATCATGTCCACAGAGTCTTTAGCCCTGTCTTCTGTTGTACTTTCAATGCATTCATAAATGGTGATTTTCCTGCCGTTTCAACCCCTCCATGGTGACAGGTGATGCATCTGATTGTTTGCTGATGGTGATTTGGAATATTGATGCTTTAGAAAAATAACTACATTGTACAGGCAATCTGCACAGCCCACAAACTACACAAAGAGCATTGATATAAATAAAGTGTCAACCGGGTGCTGCAGCGTTGTGCAGAATCATTTTCAAATTTTCCTTTTTGAATTATTAAATAGACCATGTCAGAACAACTCTGATTATTATCCAATCCATATGCTTCAACACCAACCTTTTATGTAATATCAAGTGACTGCAGTGATCAATTGGACCAATCACGAATGCTCCCTCATTCTGGAAATGATTCAAGCACTTCACCACACTGCAGCCTCTTATGCAGATATGCAAACACCTGCTGCATTACAGGGGATGCCATCCCTCTCAGTGCCTTTAGGAATGGGTGCAGGCTGTGAATATATCTTTAATTCCTCATCATACAATTTAAGTATAAACATATCTCTTTGCAATTTGAAACCTTTTAAGGTATGTTAGGTATGACACTATTACCCAGTTAGAGCTCTATAAACCAAGATTGGGTACCTGGCCTATATTGTGAATTAAATATGTTAAGGCATATTTCTGAAGACTGTTGTATGAAAACTAAAATGCTGTCTTTTGTTCTTTAACAACTACAGTATCTGCTGGAAGCAAAGACACTGAGATACAGGCATGTAGGCACATGCAATTTATAAAGTGTGATAAAATGATAATCTCTCACCTACACTAATAAACAGTTTATCTAGATAAATAACTCTCAGAATGAATACTGCAGATGCCTTTAGGGTTTTAGGCATTTAATTAAAATGGAACAAAAGTATTAACTGTCAGCTTTGGGATTTTAGCATTTTTTTCTTGAAAAGAATATCCTTTAGTCTGAGAACACATTTGTGAAATTCGCTGGGAATAAATGTGAGAAGCTATTTTTCATCCCTCATGAAAATAAGGCTAAAAATGTCTAGTGGAGAAATCAAGACAAAATGGTTTCCTGAGGATGCCTGTCTGTCTGCCTGGGTAGCTACCCCCAGGGTCTGGGTCTCAGGGCAGGATTTGGGGTGCCGCTCTGATAATTGCGAGTGACTGGAGGGTAGCACTCTTCCTCCAGCACTTTTACTGTCATCTTTATGTGTTGTCATCACTCACAGTGACTGCCAAAGCAGAGGGCTTTCTTTCTGTTGCCTGAGTGTGATTTTGATGTTGGACACAGGGAGGCAGGGCAAAGCAATGGCAGAGACCAGGCAAAGGGAAGAGTCACCAGGGACCCAGGACACACACGCACACTGCACACTGCCTCTCAAAATGAAGGGGGCTCCTGGACTGCCCTCTTAACACCAAAGATACAGCCAGAGCTGCAATGCCAGAGTCACGACACCTTTTAATGTTTTCATTGCCCCTCTTAGAATTGATTCAAATCTTTTTTTTTTTTTTTTGAGCCAGTGTTTCTAGATGTTCCCTTTTTGTAACCAGTTCCTGTCTCTTTAATTATATAAATTGTACATTGTTCATACGTATGCTATGTATTTCATTGCTGAGTTTGGGTCTGTTTCACCAGATTCAGAATATTAAAAAGACAGAAGAAAGAAAGGAAATCCCAAATCTTGTATTGCAATGCAGTAGTAGTTTAGCATTGAGAAAATTAGCCTGAACATTTGTTCACAGGTTTGACCACACATGGCAGGGTCACATACCATGATCGCTTGTAGTGCACGTGCTGGAGTGTTTCTTTCTTCTTGTTGTCACTCCTCTTTTTTTGTTCTACATAGCACATTTGTTGTTCAGGAAACATGGTTACAAGGCTCTGTCGTATGTCAAGAGTGATTTTCAGCACTCTTGAGAAAGATAAGAAATGGTATAAAATGGTCTAAAAACTTAAGAAGAAATAATAGGTAGCAGTCACATTTCTAAAATCACTTTCAGTTCCTTGGAAAATTTACTTTCCTCTGTGACTGTACTTTGGCATCTAAAATATGTGATATTTTCTAATTGGAGAATGGTTTCTGATGGGACCTAATTGGTATAGCCTGTAAAGAAGCTTCATAGGTTTTGAACAAAGATGCTATTCAAATGGGGAAATGTGAAATTGTGTGTTGATCTCAGGGAAAAACTAAAGCCAGTGGGTCAGAGGTGCATAGCATATCTGTGTATGTGTGTGTGTGTGTGTGTGTGTGTGTGTGTGTGTGTGCACAAATCTCTGGTTTTTTTCTCACCATACCAGGAAACAACAGTGATAATCAAAATAAAAAATAGCCTTATAATTTCAAATGTAAAAGAAATTTAGGCAGTCTTTTGTTAATAATCCACGTTGATAAGTACATTGCTTGTTTGTTTTTTCCTCCAGGTACATTTTAGCCATCAGTGTTGATGAACACTAGCCCAAAAAAGTATAGCATTTTAGCATTTCAAGATCATTGCCATGGGAGAAAAACAGGAAGGGAGAATCTATGTATATATTTTCCTCTTGGGCAATGGAAATAAGCTTTTATGATTCCATAGTCTTTCAGCCTTCTCCCCTCCCCCCATCACTTGATCACATTATTCACACAAAGAACCAATGAGCCGTTGTGCCATTACCTTAAAATCCTATATTAATGAGACAGCTACAGTTTTTAATCATTTGAGTTAAGCCTTGAATATTCTGTTTGCTAATATCAGGCATCCATTTAAAATGAGAACAAGTGTTTTATTATCTTTCCTTTGCAAATAGTGAATAAAATACTGATTTTTTCTCTCTGTAAAGTTGTCAAATATTCTGAAGAAAGCTTCTTATTCTTGTGGAGTTAATCTTATCTCTAAAAACATGGGTTTGTAAAATGTGTCCCAGAGAGGCACCTAGGGAGATAATGGCTCCAGCATTTTGTTTTTCTTATACTTTTCATTAGAAATAAAGACATATACAAATAATGTTGTAAGCCAATCTCCATCATTTAACAAAATTGAAACCATTTGAGATGGCACTTAAATGTCCTCGAAATAGGCTATACTTAGTGTTTTCTGGAGATACAATTCTATGAATAAAAAGAGGAAGATTTTGTTTTGGTTTTGCTTAATATCTTCATTATGACAAATTTTCTTCTATATATTAAAATGGCTTAGAAAAAATACTTTAGATAAAGTTTATCGAGTGCCACAATTTAACTTTTCATTTCATTTTACCTAATAAGTGTTTTCTAACATTGGTGCTGACATCTAGACTATCTTGATTCCTCAGATACCAATATTGCACCAATTAGAAAACGACTTCACCCTTTAAAATTCCTACATTAAAAGGCAGCAAGATATTTCACCTTTTGAAAATTGCCAGGTAAATAACCCATTGAATATTGTTAGTTTTTCTTTTACAATTCTTTTCTATTTCGATTAAAAATATCCCTTTGCTATAATGCCGTTTAAGGGTGTTTAAATTCATAGTGTTTAATATTTAACAAATGCACAGGATAATATATAAAACATGAATATATTAATGTTAGTGATATATTAATACATGTTAAGATGTTTTAAATGTATTTAGGTCCTATTTCCCTAATTACAAGCTATAATCATAAATGAAAATCATGAACCAAATTTAGTAAAATTAAAAGGACTCGTAAAAAGTGGATTGTAAGGGCTTGTAAAGATACCTTTCATTTCAATGGCTGTCTTGCATTGGAAACTTACTCCCAGTGTTTGGATCTTTGGATTTCAAAGTGTTATAATGATATTATTTCATTTGCAGACATGGAAAGGAAATTCTTAATCCACTTGAGGTTACATAGAGACAAAGCAGAGACTCAAATTGTTCTTCATTTTAACAACTGTACTAATCTTCCCAGTTGATGGTGACAGGGAACATACATCTTCCTGCCTTCCCCAGTCCTGGTCCTACCCTGCTCCTGTATCCACATAGGGATGCCCTCTTCTCAAAATCATCCCATTGACTTCTTTCTCCATATCATAGTGATGATTTCTGCATAATCAGTCAACCAAACATTAGATCCTGTAACTTGTCAAACTGCAAAATTTTGAGAAGTTCTGTCCGAGGCAGTCCTTCATAACAGGGAATGCGTCCCCTCCACCCCCAAGTAGTTATTAGATACCTTATTTTAGTTATTGATTTTTTTTTAAAGCAGGGTCTCCCTGTAGCCCTGGCTGTCCTGGAACTCACTATGTAGACCAGGCTGGCCTTGAACTCACAGAGATCCGCCTGCCTCTGCCTCCCAAGTGCTGGGACTACAGGCATGTGCCACCATGCCCAGCTAGTTACTGATTTTTAAAATAAGAAAATAGCAACCACATTTAAGAAGCAGATTGAAATTTCAAATTATCACACTCAATTTGTGGTTTTACAAAATAGTCAAATATATGTTCAATACTATCAATTTAAAAAGTAAACAACGAACATTCCCAATCTTTTCCTACTTACTAAGATTTTGTTAGGACGTCAAATATTCCTTCTCAAATATTACATACCAATTTTCCTTGTTTTTCAGTTTAGCTTATTTTTAAGGATTATGAAATCCATGTTAGCATTCTCCTGCAAAAGCATACAAAAGTGATTTTGCTAGAAAATAGACATTATATAATATTCACTTATTTTTTGTTTACTTATTCATTTTTAAGCAATAAAATCAGTGTGAGTTATTACTTATTCCTGTTGCCTGTTTGCTTACCCTAAATTTTCTTTTCTTCACACTCGAGGAAGCAAACACTGTCCCTGTCAAATGATAAATGAGGCAGAATTGGTGACGTGCATGTTTGTCAACATAAGCAAGATCAAATGATTGCTCAGCAGGAAGAAGCCACGGGAAATCCAATGATTTTTGACTAATTAGCAAAATAATAATAATGTCTCTCTAATGACTACCTTGTACTGGGTTTTGGCCTTTTATCAGACAGATATTTCACTAGTGTAAACTAGTATTTTGAAGGCAAGCTGGTGATTTCCCTTGAAATTGTGGACTTGGAATATTTCTGAGAAACCTTTTGAAGCCCCTTGTTCTGTATTACTGGAACAATTGAGAATGAGAACTTAGTCTTATGTTTTGCTTCCCTTTTTGAAAATAACCCATGTGGTAGTTGGAATAATATTTTGATAAGCCACATTTTATCTTCAAGACCATTTAAAGTTCAATTTCATTCTGTCTATTCAGGAAAACTCATGTGAGGTGCTCATAAGAAGTAATGATTGAAAACTGTAAGGAGAACAAGGATTTTTTCCAACATGCTACCCTAGTTACAGCACTAATTCTCATATATTACTGGAATTTTATTAATATTTAATAACACATTGGTGAGATGTTAATGTAAGCCTCAATTCTTGGTCCCGGAAAATGTTGCTGTTGCTCTGACATTTTCTATGGGGTTCATTAGTCAGTCACTATTTATAGGAAACAGGACATTGAAGAAGATATCTCACTGGGCCTCTACTGAGCTCTGTGGATTCTCTTGGCTAGAATATACTCACAGGATATTTGGCTCAGAACAAAGCCATACATCCCTCACTGTTCTGGAGTCCCAGATTTACACCTGAAAAACAGAGAGCAAGGACAGGCAAGCAAGCTTAGAATCAAGGGAGCATTACGTGGGAAACTTAGGTTGTCATGTTTGCTCGGGTCCTGTTGATTGGGGCAATAAAACTGCTTGAATTGTATTAAATCTTACCAAGAAATCTGGTAAAGCTGGCAAAGGATCTGGGGTGAAAACATTGCATCCAGACAAAGAGCAGACACAATTCCATGTTTTATTATTATTATTTTAGATTAGTGAGCTACTCATGTTTTTTATCCTTTAATATATATTGAAATCTTTTAGCTGATACATAGATTACAACTGCAGTGTCAACAGATCTGTTTTCCTTCTTCATGTCCAAATCAATAGGAGCATTGCTTTTGGTTACACATTGCTCATTCAAATAGCTGATAATATAAAGGGCCAACATAATCATTTTCAAACTTTACTTGTCACCCTTAGACTGTCCAGGTAGTTTCTTGGCATCCCTTTTCTGGGCCAAGGTCACTTGGCAGACTATCCCCTAGAAGGAGTGATTTTGATGACAGAAGCTGGAAAACAGCAATAGAGAATCTTCCTTTGTCTATGGCAGGAGAGGTGACTAATAGAGAGAGACAGAGAAGGAGGAGATGACAGTGGTTTGGGGACATGGTAATGAGGGGAGGGTAGAGCTACTAGCAAGAAAAGGGTAATGCTGAAGATATGCTGGGGCAGGTCAAAGGGTGAGAACAGAGATCACTTTAATGAGCCACACAGGTGCCACTTCCAAACAGATGCTCAGAAATCTCTCAAAGTCCATGAAGCCCAATGAAATTTTCTGTGGTCCTCTAGTTCTGCCTTGTCCAATAAGGTAGTCACTAACCACTTGTGATTAGTCCAAATTGACATACACTGTTAGTATAAAATACACAGTAGATATCAAGAATGTAGTATTAAATGGTAAAAATATCTCATTAGTAATTTTTATATCAATTGCATGTTGAAAGGATAATATGGATATATTGTGCTAAAAATAGTTCAATGCAATTAATTTTTAGTTGTTTACTAAAAAAGAAACTACTAGGAAATTTAAAGTTGTATCTGTGGCTGACGGGCTTTAATAACCATATTTCCCACTTTCCATATCCAGTAGCTTAAAATGTTGGAGTCTGACTGGCTCTATAGGCTCAGCCCCCTCAAGGACAGTCAGTTCTGAACAATAGTAAAACACCTATAGTCTCGCCTTTCATGTGGAAACCAGCCACTCTAGAGCCCATCCTCTCAGCTGCCTCTCACCTAGCCTCCACACTCTAGCCACTAATGCTCTCCCTAATCCCTCCAGAGTGATCCAAGGTGGTCACTGTGTCTAGAACCAGCTAAAAGTATTGAGCTAGCCAGTTCAGGTTCTGCTTTACCTTCTTTCATTGTTCTGTTTGTAGAACCCACCATGAAGGCATGGTTTTCCTTCATCCTTTGCCTCCTGACTGACCCCATGGCCCTTTCTCTTGGAATCATTTTAATGCTAGTGTCCTCCTGATCTGTTGGCCTCGTCATATTTGAAAAATAATAGAAACCCAGGAAGGCAAATATCATGTTTTCGCTCATAGGTGAATTCTAGATTTGTGTGGGCACACACACATGTATGCACAGGTACATGTGCTTGTGTGCATGTGTGTGTGCATAGGAGATGAAATCAGAAAGGAGCCTATGGGAGAGGCAGCAGTTATCTAAAGGGAATTGGAGAAAACAGTGGAATACATGTGACACGAACAGAAGGGGGTGTTGTGTGGAGAAAAGGAACCAGCTGAATGTGAAGAAAGGGGACAAGGGAGGGTATTCCCAGAGAAGGATGATCGAGAACAATTATCTGATGATAGATGTATGAAAATGTCATTATGAATCTTGCTTCTTTAAATGATAATTAAGAAATTGATAATTAAAAACATCTTACATTTTGGCACATTTATATCTTATTGCTTGGGATAATGCTACTTGGGACTTCTGTTTCTTCAACTGTGATCTATTCACCCTTCTAGAACCACTTAGAAGATTGAGCATCCAGAGTTCTGTGCCCAGTTTCTGCAACATGGTATTTAGATCAATAAATGTTTGCGGTTTTTCCATTGAAGTCACAACAATAAAGACATAATCATCATAAAAGTGGCTTATTTGTGGTTTTGGAGCTTTTATCTCTTTATCATTTTGTTAACACAACTAGTTCTAGTCACAGAACAAATAAACAAGAAAAGTAACTTGCCCAGAGTCACACAGCTTGCTAGCACTGGAGCATGCATTAATTCTTGAATAATACATGATTTATGTATTTACTAACACTGTGAGGCACAGTACTCATTCAAAAGGTTAATAAAATGTCTATGTACAAGAAATAAATAAAAAGGACAAATGCACACATGACCCGGTCTCAGTACCCACCCCCATCATGTCCCCACCTTTCTTCACCTGGAGCAACCCACCTTGCCTTTTGTTTGCAACATTCCCCTGCATTACCCTCAGTCTTGTTGCTCATGAAACTGCATTGGTTTGGATATGAAGTATTTCCCCAAAAGGTTCATGTGCTAAAGGCTTGGTCCCCATCTGGCAGATGGTGATCGGATTATGAGAGTGTTGACTTTGCCACTGGATTAATCAGCATTGGGTTCTTAGCAGAATGGGCTACTGTTGTAGTCTCCCTGCAGGTCCAGCCTAGGGGAGACTCAGGGTCCTGGCCAGGAGGTATAAGCAGCGCGGAGTCAACACACAGACACCAGGAGTTGGATGGAAGCAGGCACTAGGCGAGGCACTGCAGCCTTGTTTATTGTGGATGTAGGACTGCCTTATATACCCCTCTCCCATTGTCCCATTGGCCCCAGTAGGCCTTCTCGGGTCATGTCTGATCCTCATTGGCTCTCTATGTCGAGCTATCTTGCGTCAGCCATCTCTATGTCCTTTGGCAGAATACAGGTTCGACTCAACTGGATGTTTCTGGTGCGTTTGCAGCACGCATGCTCTGGTTGTTCAGGCCGCACTTCCTCCTACAGGCTACTAGAAGGTGAGGACTTCTTGGAGTTGTTTCTGGGAATGTCTTATTTCTGAACTTTACTCTCTCCTCTCTGATTCTTGGCTGCTCTAACAGCTCTTCTCCAGCACATGTTCCCCACAGCCATGTTCTGCCTCACCACAAACCCAGAAACTGCAGACTAAAATGGCCATGGACTGGCATCTCTAAACCATGAGCCAAATGAAGGACTTTTTCTTAGATTGTGTTTCCTTGGTATTTAATCACAGCAAAGAAAGGACTACAAACACTCATGGATTTATATATAATTTTATTTGTATTTTATGTGTATGAGTGTATTGTTTGCACGTATGTGAGTGTACCTCTGTTGTGCAGTGCCACATAGGTCAGAAGAGAACATCAGATTCCCCTGGAACTGGAGTTAAGGACGGTTCATAGCCGCCATGTGGATGTTGGGAATTGAACCCGGGTCCTCTGCAAGAGCAGTAGTGCTCTCAACCACTGAGCCATCTCTCCAGCCCTCCTTGTAGATTTTTTAAAAATGCATTTTTAATGAATTTTTGTGTATTTCATATACTGCACCTTAGTACTCTTTACACCACCTTCTCCATTGGCACCCTTTCATAAGCACCCCCAGTTTCATATCATGCATTCTGTCATTTATGGTAAGGACTTTTTGAGTCAAGTTAGTGTCCCTTGTGGATTTTTTGTGCTTTCAAACCCATGACATGTATCTCAGACTCAGTTGTCATACATTCTCAGGGATTTGCTTCTTTGTCTCACCTGTAGTGATAGAGGAAGTTGCTAACCACTTGATTCCACTGTTGATTGAATCTATTATATAAAT
>NW_008341879.1:1282082-1335783 GCF_000622305.1 Nannospalax galili | reverse complement strand
TATTTTTATTTAGCATTTGGATTATTTTAAGTATTCTATTGTTATGAACAATGCCACTAGAGGTATCAGTTCTCTTTCATCCATGAGCATTTTTAATGGTTGAATGTCCCTTTTTAAAAAACAATACTAATATTACTGATGTTTACCTTATAAAATATGAAGTAAATATTAATTCATAGAAATTTCCCCAAACTATAGAATGTACCTGCATTCCTTCCATCTTTTCTTGTACAAATGTAGCAGCAAAATGATCAAGGCTAGGAAGTGACTGCCAGCTCACTACCCTACTCCGGAGACCTCTAATTTTTCAGCGGCTTTATTCCCACAGCTATTCTTTTTCTCAGGGTATCTTACCCAGGATCTTGTGTTGCACTTGGTTTTTATTTAGAAATGCATTCTTTGACCCAGAAATTTACAGAGCAGTGATTCGGGGAGATTAATTTTGAGGAAGAATGTGAAATAGATGGCACAGAACACAGCGAAAAGCAGAACCATGAGGAGATCCGTGCTCTGTAGTGATTGGTGCCCCCAGAGTCAGGGAGAGCTAGAGCTGAGAAGTCTACCCGTGGGCCTCACCTGCCTCTATGTGGCACAGACTACATTTTAACCAGATGCCCATCTGTCTCCCAGCTGACAAGTTCCTTGAGGACTGGGACGCAGGAACCCATTCATCTTATAATCTCCTTCAGGTACTCAGAAAAATGAGTGGCTGAAGTGATTTGGTGAAGGCTTGTCAAATAAATTAATATGAAGGAAAGAGGTAAGCTGAAAGGGACCCTGCAAGCCACAGAAAGAATCCTTAAAGGCACTGGGAGGACAAGGGGAACAAAATTAGGGAAGACTGAGAAATCCTGCCAGCAAACAGGCTGGGGAGACATTCACAGCAGAAGACAAAGGAGCAGGTAGAAAGGGGAAGAAGAGGAGAGGGGTTTGGAGGTGGAAGCTGTGGATGCAGTCATGCATTTTTGCCCACTGTGTTGCTCACTTCCACGTGTACATTTTCATCAATCACCAACCTTTCAAACCCCGCCTCTGTATTCATTGCTGTTCACAGCTCACAGACCTTCCATTTACTCTCATCTCACTCCTCCTCTTAAACTCCCTGCTGCAGCAGTTGGCTGTCCCAGGATGCCTATGCGTCATGCTTCATTGTCACAAGACCCCTGGGTGCTCAGCTCTCCCGTTTGTTTCTAGCCTCTGGCCTTTGCATTTGCTGGTTCCTCTTTTTGTGGTTCTCTATACTCAGATTTTCATGAGATTGGATTCTTTTTCTTCTTGAAGAGTCCCACTCACTGTACCTGCTGTCTTACTATGCATTTTCTTTTCTTCAATGTGTGTGTTTAGGGCTCTTCTGAATTTTCTCATTTATTTATTTGTTGTAAATATTCTATTGATTTGTCCTATTCCACTAGAACGTGAGCTCCATGAGGGGTGGGATTTGCTTGCATCTCTGAAGCTGAAGTGCTGTAAAGGCTGTGAAAGGACAGGTATCGTGACAGACCAGGTGTCCTATATATGGGATCAGTGTAGTCCTAGGCTATCCAGAGTGCAGGCTACACTTGCCTTTCGTCTCCTTGTGCCAAGTGATTAGATAAGCTATGGATAGTCTGGTTACTGTACATTTATTCTTCAGTAATAAAAATGGGAGTAATTCCTATGGTTTCAGACTAAACTTAATTTAAAAATAATTCACTAAACAAGTATAGAAAGTCAGGGAGATGAACTTCTAAACTGCGGTAAGCTTTCCAAAGCATCTATCATCTCCTAGGAGATTTAGTACATGAACATATTTGAATTACTGTGAAGGAAAGACCAGACATTGTAACAAAATGAAGAACAAGTTTTCGTCCTTTAAGACCCTTCTGCCAAGTAGAGCTATTTGATAAGTAACTGTTTAGAAAACAATTTTCTGAGGATTGTTATTCAGAGATGCTCAGAGGAATCAGAACTGTAGAAGAAAATAATCTTAGAAGCAAGTTAAATCTAGCTTAACATTTACAGACTCACATTCCCAGGCAATATATGTTACTTGGGGCTTCAAGTAAGTGTGATATTATTGGATTAAAGCTACCCAGTTGCCTTTAGTGCAGGGCTTTCTGCTGTGACGGTGTGCAGGGTTTTGTTGAGTATATCGCTGAAACTTATTTGGACACAGTGCCTTTATTTTTCCAAAATAATTCTTATGAAATGAGTTTCCACTGAACAAAAGTCTGGAAATGATAGCACGTATTACAGAACAAGAAGGAGGATAGGTTGAAACTTCTTGATACTTTTTTAATGTCTTCTAAAAGATAACTTTGAAGTTTTAAGATTGGAAAATTCACACTTCAAACTAATACGAAAAAGATTCAGAAAACTCTTTACTCCTTTCTCCTCTCTACACGTCCCCCTTTCCTCATCCACCTGTCTCTCCTTCAAAGTCCCACTAAAGCCCTGCAACTCTTCATGCTCTAATTCATGGAGCACTCCTCATAACTCTAACCTGATAGCTCTAAATTATTCCAGAAATTCTACAAAATTCTAGAAACAACCGCAAATTAAAAACAAAGTGAACCATATTAGTACCTAAATTTTGGTTTCTAATACTGGTTTCTATGAAAGGGAATTACAACACTTTAAAAAAATGGCTTTTACCAAGTCAGAGGCTGGGAGGTATGAGCTGAGGCAGCGATATGTAGGTCTGAGAAAGAGCAAGGACGGCAGAGGAGGCTTATGACTTCAGTAGAGGATCGGTCCGAGGGCTCCATGGCCATGCCAAGACCACGTGCACAGCAAAACAATTACACACAGCCATAAACTAGTGAAGAAATAATGATTCATATATCTACGTCCAAAATGGCTACAAATAAATACATAGATAAAGAAGGAAAGCTCTCAGTTAAGGAGAATCCTAAATGCCTGCTGGTAAGTGTGAAGGAAACAGTGCATTAGAACAATAACATTTGGAAGCCATTGGGCTGCAGATGGGATTAGGTATAAGTCAGAAGTCCATAGGGAAACTGATGAAGAGCAAGATGCACTCATGTTACCAAAGTGTATTTCCAGATACTGTTTATAATTACAGAAGGAAAAGTAGGACCAATATAATAGCAATACATAGATGTGATACTCCTGCATAATTATTCAGTATGTGTAAAATATACTTGTAAAAGTTATAATTACATATAACATAATATATAGTTACACATGTTCTATGCAATTTAATTTAGGTACAATAGTGACTGTATACTAAATGCATTCAATGGTGACATAGGACAGTCCTTGACTGAATGACACAGATTAGGATTGGTGTTTGGGGATAGGTGAACATCATGGGTTTTCAGATGTATAACCTGGGGGGGAGTTTAACATCACTTAAATGTTGATTTGGAAGGCATGAACTGAATTTAATCTCAAGGAAATACTGGAAGGACCAAAAATGAAGAATGCCCCAATGTGTTTGTGGGGATGAAGGAGGAGGGCTGCTATTTATCTTACATTTGTCATTATCATCCAAAGAAAAGATTTGAAAGCATTTTGACTTGCAGGAAGGTGAAGGGTTGTAACGCTGACATGGATTGCCTGACTGCACAGGATCTTGCAGAATAGGGAGAGAATATTAGGAAGGACATTATTGGGACAAGAAAAGAAGTCAACCTGGTACTTGGCTCAAACCCTGAACCTTTGCTCATGCGCTGAATGTGTGTTATAGACTTCCTACTGTCAGCCTCCTATGTTTGTAAGCACCAGACAGTCATAGAAATCTCAGCAGACAAGTCTATGGTTTTCTGATCTTTGAAAAAATTTTTAGCTGCTGTTATTATAACAGGTGAAGACTGAGTGTGATCTGATTTAGAAATGTCAGGATAAGCCTGTTTGTTTTTCTTATCTTCCACCCCCTAAGGATATCTAATTTCCCTTTGATTCAGAATTTAGAATCTCATTTTCTTTTCCACAGACAACATTTGAATTTATCTAACTCAATATCTAGCTAATAAGGATAACAAACAATTTGGGGCCATTTTGAAGTTTACAAAGGGCTTTCATGTCCGGGTCCTCCTTTGGTCCTCTCAATGCGGGAAGAGACAGCTGTGGGCCCATTATCGTCATCCAGGCTTCCACAGAAGCATATCTGCCACATACTCTTAGTGATTAGTAGAGGAAAGGATTTAAAAATGAAAATACTCCTGTCTCTTTTCTTCAAAAGGCAAACAGATTCTACACTAGGCAAGGACTAGAGCTGAGGGAGGAAAATTGGCAAACTTTTTCTTTGCATAATTTTTCTGACAAAACAGGAAGATTTCTTCATCATTTATATGACAAACTCTACCCATATCATTGGAATTTTTGCAAATTTAGCATCAATCATGTACATTTTCCAGTCATTTTCATTGAAACCTCATTCTATTTATCCTGACGGCAAGTGAAAAGCAATTTTGGTTTGCGAAAACTGCTTTTCCTCTTGCTGCATAAAAAATGGCAAAGGTAAAAAGAGAGAGGTTTTCTTTTTCTTCTTCTGAGATGCAGTCGACATGCTCATTTGTATGTAGCAGACTTTTGTTTTATTTATAGGTTTGAATCCTGTGTTATTTACTTGATAATGTTTTGCCTAAAACTTTCAGTTGGTATATAGGGCAATTAAAATGTCATTACTTAAATATTTGGGGGCATAGGAAAGAATACATATCCAAATCTGCACAATCAGGTTATCTACACAACAGTGTCTGAGTTTTTTATTTTGTTTATGATTCTAAGGCTCCTTCTGGTTCTATATAAATGAGATTCATGCCTAACATCCCTCCGATTTTCAAAAACAATCCCTAAATACAGTTTTAATTTGCCATTAAGGCTGTGTCTACTCATCATAAAACAAATGCTGGGGAAGGAGTTATTGGTGCATGCAGGGTGTTAGTTTCTGTTTTCATGAGAATCAGCCTTGCCCTGCAAGACACTTCATCAAAACTTTTCTGTAGACAAATGGTTTGGGCTGTTTTCAGGGGATATTTTCAGACAAAAGTCACATCAAATCTATTCCTCCTTGATTTAACATTAACAGTCTTGCTGTAAACAAAATTTTACAGATAGATGAGAAAAGATTTTAAAAATACATTTAATGGGTTGGAAATGTTTATTTAGAGCAGGCAGAGCATCTGTCAGAACCTTCTATCCCTCGGGAAGATTTTTGAAAGACTATCATGAGTAAAATGGAGAAAGTTGGAAATTTATAGAAACCCCCAGACTATTCACAGAATGATGAAAATTACTCTGGAACATTCTGATGAGTAAGTAGTCAGTACACACACACACACACACACACACACACACACACACACATGAATACTTGGATTTCTGAAAATGAGTCTGTGCACTTGTATTTTTATTATATCTTTTGTTCTTTAAAGAAATACTTTTTTTTTTAAACTTTGGTTGCATCATTTTATCATTATCCCACTGTGAAAGTTAAAGTAATTAATAGATGTGAAATAATTTAAGTTGGATATAACAATCAATTCAGAGAATGAAAGAGGTTAGAAAAGGCAGAGCTGGGCTGAGGACATCACAGCGGGGGGGAACCTTACGGGAGCTCTGAAAGATGCTGATTCACACTGAAGGTCTCCTTCTCCCTTCACTGTCATCTTCCCACCTTCTACCTCAGGAACTTCATTGCCTTCTCTCCTTCCCACCAGTACAGATACTTGTTTTGATGAGTTTCCGAACTCTAAATTCCAAGAATTATCAAGATTCTTTTGTACTTTCTAGTAGTGTGCATTTAAACTTTAAAGGGTTTGAATCAATCCTTAATATTAGCAAATATTGTTTTTATAATGTATAGAGTGAAAGGATTCCTCTATACACTTAAAGAGAAAACTTGAAACAAACAGTGGGATCACAGGGGGAGCAGTGGTTTCCCTTGGCTCTGATCTGGCACTGATGACAGGGTCCACATAAGAGGGAGAGAGGGGCCTCTGGTGAATCCTAAACTCTTTACAGGGCTCATTCTGCCCTTGAGGTTGCTCTGTGAATGATTATACTCACATACAAACAAGAAAAAATGGGGAGTGGGGAGGCCAGTCACTTACCAAGGATCAGGTGACCAGGCAGGAAGGAAGAAGAATGTTGAAAATGAGTCCAGGTCTATTTTGTGCCACAATCTATGAACGTCCCATTAACTTCTGTAAGCTCAGTTAACAGCCTTTAATAGTTAACCAGATCATTCTCTCCTTACTGCTTTTTGCACCAAATGTGAAGAAGGAAGGGCCTGAAGGCATAGACAGGCCCTCCTGGGGCTCCTTTCAAATGACGAGAGGAAAGTTAGAAGAGTTTGCTTGTACTCTAGCTAAGTGCTGCCATCTTGTAGTGTCAGTTGTAATGAGATGTTAGGGATCCTGCAGAAAACAATAGGACACGCTCTTCTCCATGTCGTGAGGATGCGTGCCGGACAACTGTCAGTTTGGCAAGAACTTTGAGTTTGAAGATTGAAATGCATATAGCAGTTAAGTGAGAGACCTACTGATTTGTATTGATGAGTTTAAGGCAGATGACATGTTGTTGCTTAGAATCTGTTCTCTTTTCTTCCTTCCTAATAGAGTTGCCCATTTGCCGAGATGGGTGTAGCTTCTCACCCTGAGTATAATCCATCTTGATTGCTCAAAGCCCATCATGAGCATTGTTTTTTTTGTTTGTTTGTTTGTTTTTCCTTTCTACATTCTACGGCATGAGGAGTAGCCAGCCACGTGATTCAGTTCTGCCAGTGGGATCTATAGGATGTCTGTTAAGACTGCTTCTGGAAAGCTTTTCTTTTTGTGATAAAGAGAAATGTGTATGACATAATTTTCACCTCCTTTCCTGATTCGAATGTGCTGTTGAACACACACCAGAATAATTCTTAATTTTTTATTGTTGCTGTTGTTGAAAAGACTCCACACTCATTTTGTTAACATATTGCAGTTGGATATTTTGATACTTGTTGCTGAATACATTCATAACAGTTAAAGGATGTTACACCTGTAGGTTTATCTATGTTACACTTTTGGCACATTATAATAGCTAGAGACTGAAAATATTACATTATAGAACTAAAACTTATAGTAATATAAATTATCACAATGATACTCTAAACTGGGTTAATATGGGTCGCATAGTAATAAAAATGTGGTAAATAAGTGAAGCAAATCAGTATCAAATAGGTGAGTGAAAACTATTCGCAGATGTTAGGTAAATTAAGGAAGATTAAAATATATTTTGTTGGGAATAAAGGAACTCTGAGTGTTCCTTTTCCCTGTATTTATGGTAGTATCCTGGATGTTTGACAAACTAGTCGATGTCAGTTATGTACAAACAAGAAGGACTTGCCACCATGAAATTAGCTCTCCCTTTTGACCTTAGCCCAAATTTAATTGTGGCCTCAATGATACCTGATGGGTCATACAGAGGTCACAGAGTTACCTAATAGTTAGTCAAGAGAGGTTGACTGTCTAATTTAGTAGTTTTATGCAAGAAAAATTAGTTTAAGGCTTACAGAAAATGCAGATTAAATGAAAATAGATACAAAGACGAGACGAGAGATCAAAGATGCTAAGTTATTACTTAAAAAATCTTAGTCTATCATTTTGGTCTATATGTTCTCTTGTCCTAAAGTTTTCTTAAGAAAAATTCTTTATTATATCGTCATTCACTTTTCAGACATTACCAACAGGGCAGTGTTGCTAATTGTTCGATACTGCTGAGAATACAAATCATTTTGTGGTTTTTCATGTGAAAACATCTTCAGCTTGTTTTTGTTTTATTTTCTTTTGCACAGGGGGAAATAAAAAGTTAGTAGACATGGAAGGCTGCTTTCCATAACCAATATTGTTTAGGGGATAACCATGTGGCCCCTCTTCTGTAATTGTTAATTTTTTTCTTATTTGTTTCTTTTTCCATTTAAAGAACAAGGCAAGGAAAATAAATTATGTTTAGAAGTGAAGGAAAATGAGTTTTACAAAATCCAGCATCTCTGATAGTTATGAAAGTTTGTGAAATCTTTGTGTAATTTGCATTTAGAATGGCAGTTGTGTCATTGCTTTCTCTGAAAAACAAGTTTCACCTGGGATGAATTTTGTTACTCTGGCTGGAAGAGCTTGCTTTTTAAGCTACAGTTTTCATTTCAGTTTTGCTTCCATGTTCTTGGCAAATCTTTTGTTGTTCCCTGATCATTTAAGGAGTTTACAAAACAGATTTTCCAGAATTTTTCCTTGGAATACTTACTTTAGGAACTGAACTGTGGTTTGGTGGGTTAAAGAACAACTTACCCATTTCCATGAGCAGGGGAAGTTGGGGCTAGTGTAGGGAACACTTGGAAATCAGTTCAGAGAGGCTCACTTTTTTGGACGAGTGAATTATCCCTAAGGTCATATATTCAACCAACACAGAGACTCTGCTTTTCTATCTGAGATAACCTCAGAAAAGTGAAAAAAAAAAAAATCCCTATTTGACACTCCCAGGGTGAAATCTGAATTTACAAAGGTAAGTTTTCAAGTCACTGAAAATCTGTTTAGCGTAAACAAATACAGACTGGAATTTGAGTAAAAGTGAAACTGATTATTTTGTTAGTGAACTGTATTACTAATTATTAAACCATAACGAATTTTATTCTCATTAATACATATGGTACTGCCAGTAGCATAAGAGTTTACAGGAATTCTCAGAAAGTTGAAGACTGTTTGTGTATGCATGTGTGTATGTGTGCATATAGACATACTTAGATCTGTGTGCACGTGAGGAGAGCAACCAGCATTGTCTGTCTGCCCCAAATTATAGCATGCATTTAAAAGTGCCGAAGGTGAAATACATTGTTTAACAATGGAAGCTATCTCTGTGTTAGCTATTTTTGACTGACTCTGAAAGTTGTTAGAGAATTATTCTATAGGAAAGTAAACCACAGCTCTTTTGTATATGTTTAAGAATATCTTAATTATCCAAAGGGAATATGAATAAAAAGAGCTTTGCATCTGATACTAAATCAGAAGTGTTTGACAAGTCATTTTAACTATCTTTCAGCTGTAGAATGAATTCAAGGCTCCAGTCACTTGTACTTACAGAAGAACATATGGCACATTCTGTTGGAGGACAGAGTAACCCTCTCTGTACCAGCCAAATTTTAGCTAAAGGTACTATAACCTCTTTATAAGGCTCATCCTGTGTTGGAGCTGGATGAAGAGATGGTTCTACATAAAGCGGCTTGTGATCCTCTCAAGAGGACGCTTTATGCCATGGGAGGACTTCTTGGGATGTGGTAGATGTTCAGACTGCAGCAAAAGCCCAACCCACTTGAACAAGACACAATCATGAATCAAGCCCATCACGTCTCAACTGGGTGTGGGCCGCTAAGGAAACAAAAAGAAAGCACCCAAATGGGGCCATAGTCACCCAGGGCCTTTTCCTCTGTCAACAATACAATAAACTTGCTTTGCAATAAACTTGCATCTGGTTATGAAGGGAGCTATAAACATCCAGATATCGTCTCTGCTTTTTATTTTCTTAGCAAAGACTAAAATAGCAGGATTAAGAAGAAAAAGATCAACTGTGACTTGGACTTGGGAAGCAGTATCACACTTGCTCATATGGCTGAGGTGTCACAAACAGCCAAATCAAGGCTGAGATTCATGCTTAGAAACAAAATTCTAGTCAGGAAACAAAGACTAAATTGAGGCAGCAGATAACAGGCTGAATGCTCCAAGGTAGTCTTAAGAAGGATTCTGCAAATGAAACATGGGCACATTTGGTTTTTCATCTCTTATAAGCAGAAATCTCAGTTCTGTGTCTTGTTTTAGGAATACAGGGCTACCTGCCAGGCTCAGTAAGTGATGCGGTTTTTAAAAGTCTTGGCAGCAAACTCTTAAGTTTAACAGCATATTCCTTGTTTGATAACCTTCAATGTGACTCATTCTGTTATTTACTCAGCCAGTAACTATAACTTTCTATTGTGTGCCTGGCTCTGTGCTCACTATGAGAGGGACATTCAGACCTGCCTTCATGGAGTTCACTCATGATCCAGGCAAAGCAAACAGAGAGAGGCAGACAGTGAGAACATCATGAGCAATGTGGAGGCACAGGGATGCAGAGATGCATTTGAAGGGCACTCCAAGGAGGACATCTGATGGACCCAAACAGCTTGATGTAAACACTGCTTTGGTTCATTGCAGAGTCCCAGCCCTCGTGTCAGCATTTTTCAGAGTGAGCTGGAACTTGGCAGCAGTGCACACATCTGCTGCATTGCAGGAATAGCGAGAGGTTTCTAAAGACGTTTCTTTTGGAAGATTACAGCCCTTCCTTGACTTCTAATTTCCATGTAGGCTTTCAGTGATGGGGAGAAAAGTCTTCCCTGTATATTGGCCAGCCACTGAGAAATGAATGCCCCATTTTTCTCCAGCAAGGAAACTGCAATGCATAGCGAGTTTCACTTATACAAAAGAACAGAACAGGACAAAAATCATAGTGGTGCTGTACATAATTCAATATTCCACAGTTTCAATGAGATTTGAAGTGTTCCCCGGGCCTGACTACAGAATCGTGTGACATCCTGAGAGCACAGATTCACACAATTCGTGACAAGAACAGAAAGTCATGAAATTCCAATGTTTTCTTCTTTTAATGTAATGAAATTTTATTAACATTTGCCAGCATATTTAGTTTTATTTGTGTTTAGCACTGGATTTCTGGAGAAGGTTCTCATATTGGAGGTTGCTGTTATGCCGTGTGTGTGTGTGTGTGTGTGTGTGTGTGTGTGTGTGTGTGAATATATGTGATAGAAATAATGAAAAAGGGGAATGGAAATGTTAATATACACCAGCTCCCAAGAGAGCAAGGAAATATACACAGTGGCATCAAAGCAGCATTTCTTTTGAACTAAATAATGCAAATTAGGTTTACCACTATCTATCTTTCCTTTCATTGAAATATATTTTCAAAAGAAATGAAATATGTGCTGTCCTTGTTTTCTTACTAAAAATTAAGGCTACCTAAACAAAATGAAATTTTTGAAGCTGTCAACACTTCTTACAAATGATGAATATTTTTGTAAACATGTTAAATTAGAATGCAGAAGATCCTGGATAATTTGGGTTGTTCAAGCTTCTGAATGCCTCCTTTTCCTGTGGTGGAAGCCAGTTTGTACTGACGGTCCCCCCCCACATTGTGCTGTCACTTTTCACCAGCTCATCAGCTGTGGGTGGGGCGCACACACCCCCACTCCCTTTGTTGTCGTGTTTCCTGCAGGTTTGGCTTTTTTCTCCTCTTTTCCTCCTGCTCTCATTCTCCACCAGTTTATTTTCCATTTGGAATCTATTTTATCCCCTCTACAGGAGTATTGATCCTCTGTCATACAGACCACCTGCTTCCTGGTGTCCCCTCCTCACTGTCACACAGAGTATTATTGCATGTGGTCGCTCTTGATTATCCCAACGCTGGATGCAGTTTTCCCAGCTGATGCCATGTCGCCTTCTCATATATCATCAGGAGCATCTGGAGGACTCCCTGGCCTTTGCTTTGGCCAGAGAGTGACTCGGGCTTGGACCGAAAGACAAAATCAGCCAAATTGCCTCATGAATGAACCTAGACTTCTGGGATGCTGGTGGGATATAAGAACAAATGAATACACAAACATGTCTTTGGCACATTACTGAGAAAAGAGAAAAAAAGGAAGTACATGGTTTCGAGAGTGCCGTACAGCAGTTCTCATGGGCAGGTTCATTGTGAGGACTTTGATAAATGGCCCTCTACTCCGCCCTCCATCCAGAACTGCATGCTGTCAAGTTTGCTGCTGCCCTTTCAACAGTACGGGGACTAGGCAAGCACAATTGTCATTAAAATGTAGAGTTATTGCAGGAAGGTGCAACATCATGGCTCTTATACATCTATTTTAAGGCAAGTCTTATCTGAAGAACGTTGCCTTTGACTATGGGAATTTGGTAAAAATTATCTCGCTTGTCAGAAGAACTGTGGTAGATAAACTAGATCAGTAGCAAAGATGCTTAATGGGCTTAATTAATCAGTGTGAAATCTCTGAGGCAGCCTCACAAATGCACCTTCCTAAGGACAGACTGGAGAGATAGTGTCTTGTGCTCACTTTCTTTTCTTGGTGCTCTTGAAGTGTTTAATATACTGAGTCTACTAACTGAGGAGGGGGAGATGGTGTAGGGATGTGGCCTGTCAGTTCCTCCTTGAACTAAATTTCCTCTCTTAACAACAGCACAGTGAATATATCTCTACATCCATACTCCAAAGCTTTATGGAGATTCTGACAAAGGTGCCTTCCATGCATGACTTTGAGGTATAAGGACAGCAAAGTTTAATGAATTTTTCCCTGCCTCTTCTACATCTTAGCAGGCCACTCAGTGCTATCGAATTGCCAAGCCATAAACCTGGAAGATTTTTCTGTCCAGGAAAGTTAAAGATTTGAGAGAGATGTTTTCATGGCACAGCACGGGAATAAAGTATTTTACATCATTTCTTCTGAGATTTTGGAGAAATATGGCCAATGTGAAGTTGACTATATCTGGTTCTCAGTTATCTCTACATACTCCAAGGAGGCTAAGTCAGCTGAGGTGGCTGTAACTTCCTCATCTTCAATTTAACTTCTATGATGCAAAAAGGAAGGTATGACTTATATTCTTTAATTCATGATTTTTATAGACATGATGTTCATTTTGGAAACATTGGAGATAAAATACTGCCTCTCCCCTAAATTCCTGATAGTAACAGAACTTCACAGCAAGATTCATTCTGATACTATGCCTTTAAGAGTCTCCCAAATGTTTACATTTAAAATAGAAGCCTTTAAAACCACAGACTTTGTTCTAGTTTATGGAAAATCTTGATTCAAACTATTACCTTCTTGATAATTCTGAGACATGAAAAATCATTTTAAAGCTCAAGTTAAATGGTTTGTGTATAATACACTGTCCCTTGAATAACTCTGCTTGAATTAATTTCAACCAAGACCATTGCCTGTTATAAACAGAACTGATGTTTTCAATACCCAAATTCTTTCAGAAATATAGGCTTTGATAAAGCAAGAAATGACATGTCATTTCCTCTTTTAAACCCTTACATAAATTCCACTTTGTTATTCTCTGAGTTTTCCTTCTTTTGGACATACTTGTGGTTGATCAGGCAATAACTTCAGACTGGTCATCAGACCTGAAAGCAAGAACCTAACGGGTACTGCCCTTTGTTTTGTCACAAATGGATATCAGCGTGGTGCATATCCTTATATTAAATCACTGGCAATGGAAACAGCATACTGTTAAGGAGGAGCAGGAGACAACACATTATAAAATTGGTGGAAGAAATAAAGTATCTGAACAAGAAGAAAATGAGTAGATAAGTTAGCTTCCGAGTTGAGATTTGAATTGTGGAAGCCACGTTTGGGGTCAAGGACACTAGCTAGAAAGGCCTTAAAGGCAAGAACACAAAGCGCCAGACTAGCCAGGAGGCAAAGGAGATGGTACAGATTAATAAATAGCTAGACTCGGAATACAAGGGGTTAGTTGACAGGGCTGGGTATGGAGGATGAAGAGAGAGGGGAGATTCAATGTATTGCTCATGTTTTTGTACACTTAGTAGGTGCTCATTTACTGGATTGGGAAGACCAGCAGATGGTGATGAGCTCGGTCTCAGTAATGTGAAATTCAAGGCATCAACAGAAAGGGCAAACTTAAGCTTGCGCTGGAAATAAAGATTTAGGTCTCATTATATCCAAATGAAAAGCCATTACTGATGTTCAAAAGGAAGCTGAATTAAGGGGAGAAGAGGCAACATGAACAAGACAGAATCAGAGAAACTGCATTCCAAGGATGAGCATGAGGATTTTATACTTCGTACTAAATGCTGCTGAGAAGATAAAGATGACAAAAGATCAATAGAAGTCTGTTTCAGGGGAAATATGTTCAGTGTAATATAGAGATGGCAGTAATCTTACAATACACGAGAAATGAGGAGGTGTAGAAGTCTTTTTTTCCATAATCTTAACAGTTTGTAATCAAAAGCAAGTTCTTTGTGCAGATATTTCAACTCCGCCACTTATGAAATCTTTACTTATTGAGAAGCCATAGAAAACTTAATTTTTAACTTTAGCTTGACTTATTATTATTGCAGGAAAATAGGCTTGATGAAACAGAATCTGCAATAAGGACCAACACAAGAAGAAAGGCCAGGTTGGGTGCAAGTGCTGCTTCAGTACGATGACTGTTTGCCTTTGTTTCCATATGTGTTTTGCTTTGCAACCCTTAGTAGCTCAAATCCCATGCAGCTGTGGCAAAGGGGAATGTGTCAGAGCAGCAGGCCAAAATTAAATTACAGCAACCTGGCACTTTGCATTAAAACCTTCACTCTGAGTTGGAGGCTGGTAATCCTGGCCAGATTTTCCTTAAAGACAATGGCCCGCCATGCAACTGGCCATTCTCAGTTCATTCGTGCTGTCATCTGTCTTTATTGGCTGTGGGGAATCCAGTATTGATTCTTGAACTCAGCAGCAGCATAAAGAGTCACTAGCGCATGGTCAGAAGGCCGCAATAAAAGGCTGATAGCTTGCAAAAAGCAGCCATTCCATTGCACAAACAAGGTCAATTAGAGGACATTGCCATGTAATATAAATAGTATTAATTAGAAGATATTGCCATGTAATATAAGTAGTATTAATTAGAGGACATTGCCATGTAATATAAATAGTATTAGCATCCTTCTTCAACTCTGACGATATCACGCTGGCACAGTAAGAGTAAAGAAAATAAGGTTTAATGCTGGATGAGTATGAAGGCATTTATTGTAATTTAATTTCAAGCCCTCTATCATTTTGAAAGTGCTAGTAGTAGCAAAATATTTAGTTTCATCTTGCATAGGAATTATGTCTACAAAAATGATTTTACAAAAAAATGGTATGAACTGAGCAATTAGTCATGTGCATTCAAACTAGCATTATTAATTTATTGAGAGGTAAACAATAAGAAGTAAACAATTTCTCATTCACAGACTCAGAGATTCAGTGCAGTATATCTACCTGTCATTTGTCATCCTTTTTAGTATTAGGATCAATCTCTTGGTATTTTGAGTTTTAAGATTGAGCAGACTGAGTTTATTCTCTCTCTCTCCTTCTCTCTCTCTCTCTCTCTCTCTCTCTCTCTCTCTCCTCTTTCTCTCTCATTGGTGGAAATTGCTAGGACCTTTTTTTTAAATACTAGGATTTATTACTTTTATTTATGGAAGAGTTTCCCCTACCTTCTTTTTCAGTTCAAAATTAATTACAAATGTAGAATGCATCATGCTGTTAACACATACGCTATGTAGGAAACAAATTATACTCTCAAAATAGATAATGGATAGCTTGGAGAGGTAATTGATAAACCTACACTGCCTACAATAATAGAATAGATTTTAAAACTATGTAATTGTTAGGAATGGAAAGAATGTGTTTAAATTCTCTTTGTTAATGAGTCTGTCCAGGTTGACTAGTAGAAACACATGAAAGTACATAACAGAGTTCAAAGAAAGTTTAAATCATGGTGTCGTAGAAAGGCATACTAGCCTTGGTGGCATATGTAGTATCTAAGGCCAGTGTCAAACATTTTAGTGAAACCTTTTTTCTAAGTGTAAACAATGAATATTCCAAATAACCTACTATATTTTCAGCACATCTGCTGTGTTTATTGCGAATTGATATAAATGTCTCTAGTTGCTTTCACAAACTTTCTTATGAAAGCAATATCCTGCTTTTTACCCTAAACTTTTTCCTTTATTAACTAAAAAGTAATATTTAACACTTATTAGTTATTAGCAAAGGTACCAAAACACCAAATACATAAGTTTCTATAGATGTTGAAGTGAAAGTATTATCTAATCTTCAAGACTATAGACTAAAAGAATTTTAGGTCTGAGAAAGATGGTAACTAATCAATTCCATTTCCCCCCGGGTTTTCAAAGCACCACAGCCCCTTAAATTAAGTCACATACATAAAGTCACATAGGCAAGCTGGGACTGTGCTAGAAGTTCTGGCTCTTAATTCTTTATTTATTTATTCCCATTGTAATAAAATTTTAGAAGAGACATGTTCTGACAACTAATAATACACAATGGAAAAATTCAAGCAATAAATGTTAAGAACTTAGAAAGTACAAGTTCTTCATTTCTTTTCCTCTCAAAAACTAACTACATGTAATTTTTCCAGATTTTTTCTATGTAGTTTAGGTATACATACACACACAAGCACATATATTTGTTTTAGCTATAAATTGTCTGGTTCATGAGCTGGCTATATTTCTACATAAAGCACCTTGGTGCTTTCTTTTTTTATTTTTAAGTTTTATTTATTATTTTATGTGTATGCATGTATTGCTTGCATGTAAATAAGTAAGTGTGCCTGTGTTGTGCAATGCCTGCAGAGGTCAGAAGAGGTTGTTGGAACCCCTGGGTCTGGAGATATGAACAGTTGTTAGCTGCCATGTGGGTGCTGGGATTCAAACCTGGGCCTTCTGCAAAAACAACCAGTGTTCTTAACCGCTGAGCCATCTCCCCAGATGCCCCCCTCCTTTTTTTTTGGTGTTTTCTTTTTTATACACTTGTAGGTAGTCTTCGAGCCAGTATTTATGTCTGGCACAGGTCCTTTCCAATAGATACATAGCTTTCCACTTAGTGTTCTAGCTTCAATTTAATGATTTATTCTACATTTTTTGACCATTACAGTTGATGTATACATTATATCTTTGTATAAATACATTTTTTGCTTTTTTTTTTAGAAACAAATTTACTGTTTAGCTGCTTTCTGGAAACCAAATTTTGATTTAGGAATTACTTTAGATATACAGAAAACTTGCAAACATTGCCATGGTAATATAATAAACTATGTTTAGTTGTAAACAAAAAGACTGATACTGTTACATTGTTGATGCCCCAGATATGAGATATTTTCAGTAGTGTGTTTTGGACTTGTTGTTTCAGAACTGAATCCAGGGTACAAAACGGACAGTCAAGATTCCTTTGTCTTTTATGGTCTCCAACTTGTTTTTCAACCTGACTTATTTCTTCTTGTATTGACAGTTGTAAAGAATACTAGCCTGGTATCTTGTGGATGGACTGATTCATACTGTAATTTAAATAAAACAGTCAGTACTAAATGATTCTGGCTATGCTTTAATATTCATATTGTTCCTGTATTGCCGTGGCATAATGAATAGGCTTGTCTTGTGAATTTGACTTGCACTGAGAATATTTATAAAGGTTTATTGTTGATTTGTGTTTCCTTTGTGAGTTGCTCACTGATAACCTTTGTCTATGTTGTTTTTTTTTTTTTTTTTTTTTTTTGAGCAAGGGTTTCTGCAGCCTCCCATATTCCACCACTGAGCTGTCCTCCCAATCTCTCTTTTTCTCTTCTCTTTCTCTTCCTTCATTTTAAAAAATGTGTTTATATGTGGGTATGTGCATGTCACTGCAGGTGCCACAGAGTCCAGAAGAGGGCATTGGGACCCTTGAAGCTGGAGTTACAGGTGGTTGTGAGCCACCCAACGTGGGTCCTAGGAGCTGAACTTGAGTCCTCTTGCACTGTTTTCTGTTCTAGTTTTTTGAGACAGGGTCTCCCTGCAGCCTCAGCTGGCCTGGAACTCACTGTGCAGACCAGGCTAGCCTTGAACTCACAGAGATCCACCTGCCTGTGCCTCCTGAGTGCTGGGATTAAAGGCATGTGCCACCACACCCAGCTGTGTGTGTCAGATGTTTTTATAAAATTGCTATTTGTTATGTGACAGAGTTCTTGGCCATGTGGTGGCACAAATAAATTTTAATATATACATCTTTCTGGTTCATAGTATAGTTTTAAATTTGACTGTATAATTGTTTCTTTTTCTTTAGGAAAGTTGCAAATAATTTTCTTTAAAATGTCTCAATATATTTCTGGTTCCTAGAAAATACTTCTTAGCCTCTTGATTATAAAACGTTTATTCATTTATTGTCAGATATTTTCATTTCATATTTACATGTCTGTTTTCAACACATCTGGGATTTATTTTCATCTGTGGAGTGATGGAATCCAATGTAGCTGTGCTTAATATTCCTGTACAGCTAGTCAACTGTCTCTAGTCACCTTTGTTCTCATATCCTTTGCTTGTTTGGTTGAATGGAACTGGCAACAATAACAATGTAGAGGGAGATACTCATAATTTTTTCTTCCGAAATATAATAGTGCCCATGTGAAAAGGGTTGTAGTATACTATATACCTACCCCTACTTTAACACTCTCTTAATTCTGATCTCACAATTGTACTTGGGACTTTATGCCTGCACTGAACTCTGTCCTTCCTTGTATGCTCTTGTGTCACTGTGCTAACCTTCTCTTCCCTTGGGCCTTTTTTGCACATCTTCATCTTTATTCCCTTAAATGTTAATGTTTCCTGAAATTGGGTTTTGTACCAACTATCTCCTCACCTTGGGTATTTTCCATACAAATTGATATAAATACATATGTTATTATTTATTGCTTGCTGTTTTTCAGAGACTGTTCTAAGTGTATTAAATATATGGATATACAAATTCTTCATAAGAATTTTATGAGGTAATATTGTCTCATTTTTACAGATGAAAGTTTCCTGGAAGGACTGAGGAGTTTGTTTACCTATGCTGTACACAATGGAGGTGGAACTTAAACCCAGCTCTTTGGCGCCTATGGTTTTTATCAATTTTCTACGAGACCTTTGGCATTCCTATTGGGTATTAAGAATTACCTGCATTCTCATCATACTTGTTGGTGTTGTTATTCACTCAAGTGAAGAACTTGGACAGTTTCCCCTATCACCCATACGTAAATAATCCACCTCCATGATTTTTACTTCCTGTGTGTTTCTAATTTGTCTTCTCTCTTCTAAGCTTTCAGCTTCTGTCCTAGATTTAGCCGATTATTTTTTTGTTTGGGCTACTGCAATGGCCTCCTAAATGGGGCACCACATCTGATTGGATAGATTACTAGCATCATGTATCTGAAAGTTAAGTTTGGACATGATGTTTCTTTGCTTTGGCTGTTAAGCAGTTCCGTACCACCTAGCTTGAGTTCTAAGATCTTTCTTAGGGTGGATAAGCAAGAGTTTCTGTTCCCTGGTACCAGCTCTTTCTGTCAGCTGCTGAATTCTACTCTCTGACAGTCTATTTCTAACAAGCTCTTTCATTTGACTTGGATCACTCACTAAAACTTTGCAGACAGCTTCTTTTAGATGCGGTCACGGATCTAGTTTCTCACGCCAAGGATAGAAGTCTGGTGTACTTTGTCTATCTTATCTCTTCATTTCACATGGAGTTCGACTCATCTGCTTGTTTATCTGTCTCTGAGCTCCTCGAAGCAAGTTCTATCCTGTTTTATTTATCTTTATCTTCTCCATACCCAGAAGTGCCTGACATCATACAGAGAATTTGTGAAATATTTTTTAACCTCAATTGTAGAGGCGATTTTATAATATCTTGAATACTACGCCTGCCTTACAGTCACATAAGAGGAGGTTTTCTGAGCTCTTAAACACTTTGATAGGACATCTAGCCTTTGAAGGAATAATTGTGTATAAGTCAGCTATGAGGCGCTAGCTTTTCAACAGCAATCACAGTAACATTTCCCGGGTGGACAGATGTTATGGTATTGTAGTATCTCATACATGTAATTAAAGAACTACTCTAGTAGATATTCCTTAGTTTGTTCTACATCTTCATTTTTATTAAAATGTGATTTCTGCTGATCCATGTCCCTTTTATCTATGGTGTAAATGACAGTGGCACAGCCTGTATCTGCAAGGAACCAGCAATAAGTCTCTCCACTACTGGATCATAGTGGTATCAGGTACTTGGGAAATATTAATTTATAACATTTAAAATTAAATTTTGTGATACTTAAGGCAATGTAAACAAAAAAGAAAACAAGATGATGAAGAATAAATATTAACAGAAAAATAAAACCATTTGTTTTCTATTTCCTATAGGCATTATATTATCTAATTTAAAATCTAGAGGAAGGCCATTCTTTTCATCTTCATTTGGAGGGATTTTAACTGAAAATGCTATAATGTTTTTCTCAATAGTTACACATCTGGGAAGCTCATTTGCCTCAGAGTTCACTGAGGTACCAGATTAATGGTAATTAGCATTCTGTATTTTATTGAGGAGACTATTTATACTACAAATTCATCTAAACCTCTAGTTCCTGACACTTTTGGGAGACTTGATGAATTGCAAGTCTGCCATGCTATGTCTGCCCTGGGCCTCAATAAGATTCAGGTCACACATATTCGTTATTTGTGGTGGAGATAATTTCCCCCGGCATACTTCCTGTCAGTTTTCTTGGAGACTGTTAAAGCACCTCACTGACCTGAGCAATGTCTCTGTCACAGGGTTAGGCCCCAAGAGATGCAACATGGTAAATACATCCTCAAATTAATCTTGTTAATTTATAGACATGACTTTCGCCTTGAAATTCTGCCTCCTAATAAGTAGACACAGCATAGAAAGAAACCTTTACTGGATTCCCATATCGTTCTTGGAGCTGGTTGAAGCAGTTAACCCCAGCTGCTTATTTTTCGGGATGGACTGTTTCTGGAAGCTCAGTCTCATGGTAAAGCTTCCCCTCTTTCTAACCTATTGTTTCAGAAGACCCAGAGCCTCCAGAATTGAAGTTCCTTCCAGAGCCTCTGGTGTTAATGTTTCCTAAGGGACCTTCAAGTGACTTTGATAAATTTTTGCTTTTTGAGATAGGGTCTCCATGAGGCCTCACCATGGAACTGGCCTGGAACTCACTGTGTAGACCAGATTGGCCTCACTTTCACAGAGATCCACTTGCCTTTACCTCCTGAGTGCTGAAATTAAGGCACATACCCCCATTCTTTTTCATATCTAAACATATTTTATTTTGAAGATAGTTTAGGTGGAAAAACGGCAAATCTGGGGGGGGCATGTATACGTGGTACGCAGCAGTGTTGCCTTTTCCTTTGGATGCTTTCCTATTACTATGTTTTGGATTTGCTTTACACTCCTCAGTGTACTAATGTAGAGCTGAAATGTGTGGACTCCATATTTCTGAGGATTCTTTGTTGAAGAAGCTGGGTGAATCAAGTAGGTGTTGTTTGGTTTTTTTTTTTTTTTTCTTTTTCTGTTTCCCAGAGGAATGTGAAGTCTCACTCTTGCTGGTTAGGACAGTATCAGAGGCTTTAGTCTTTACTTTTTACCCTTCAGTACTCTCCCACACTTTCTTCCAAGCATTTGAACTGGATTGTAGGAAGTGTGTAAGACTGGCTGGCATCCAGATGAGTGGATAGGCCCTCCCTGCTTGTTCCCATGGTGTCTGAAACCTTCTTAAGTGAAACCTCTATAATCCACCCACACCAGGTGATCAGCTCAGCACTGCTGCTGTTGCCAATTCTCTCTCGTCTCAATAGTCATTGTTCCATGGGGTCCTGGTCTTCCTTCATTCGTAACTATAAGACCAGTGAATTCTCAGTCTATGCTCTACACTGTGCCAGGAAAGAAGAAAGAGAAAGGAATATAAATTAAATATAAATTAAATGAATAAGAAAAAACCCTACCAAAAGATAGCAAGAACTTAAGAATTTGGATTTTTGCTGGTATCACTGTTGTACACTACAGTTATAAGTCCATAAACTCTAGACTTACTGCTATGTGGAATTTTCAAGAATTACTGGACCTGGAGCTATGATTCAGCAGTGAAAGTTCTGGCTGCTCTTGCAGAGGACCTGGGTTCAATTCCCAGCACCCACATGCTGGCTGTCTTTAAGTCCAGTTCCAGGGGATCCAGCATCTTCTGACCTCTGCGGGCATTGCATGGCACAGGTGCCCTTATCCACATGCAGGTGATACACTCAGACACATAAAATAAAAATAATTTTTAAAAACAAAAAAAAGAAAATACATATAAATAGAAAAATTAGAAATAAATGTAACAATGGTTTTCATTAAACAAATGATGACTAAAAGGAGATCTGCAACATAGACAGTTAAGCATTCAGTTCAGTATGTACTACGATGAACGTGAAACACTGCACATGCACAGAGGACAGGTGTTCTCCTTGAGGAAATCACATTCAAATAAAGATAGTGTGGGACAAAAGCACTCAAAGAAAAGAACTTCTACAAACTAAGCTTGCAAGAGAAAAAATGATTGATGTTTTTAGGTGGAGGGATGTACTTTGAATAATAGTTGAATTTTCCAGATAATGAGGAAAAGTACATTTTCCATCAAGAAGTGTGCTTGGTGAACAGGCTTAATATTATAGAATGACATGTAAGTGAATGCATAAAGTATATAGCCATTTGCGTCTGCATTTCTACTGTGAAAAATGCTTTTGATATTCATCCACAGCATCACATGTATCAGCAACTCAATTTTATAGCTGCAGAGTATTTACTCTGTTGATATGTGATGCTTGTATACTTGTATGCCCACTTGATAGCTCGTGGACACATGGTATACATTTCAGGACATACATTTTAATTTTTCTTAGTCAAGCTTCTGTTAGTAGAATGTTTGAGTTGAATGCTAAATATAGGTTTAATTTTGCAAAAAAAAAATGAGACCCTGTCAAACATATTTCTTAAGTATCTGTGTGTTTTGTAATTCCACTAGTTATGTATAAGACTTCTACTTGTTTCATATCCTTTCAAGTACTTGGTATTGTCAGTCTTTTAAATTTTGGTTACAGTAATAGGTATACCTAGTCATATTTTATTGTGGTATTAACTTTCAGTTCCCTAATTACTAGTAGTAATTAGTAATTAGAGTGGTAATTAAAGCATTTGGATATGCTAGTGCTGCTCCTTTACCTTATTTACTAAGTGTCATTCAGTCATTTACTTTTTTAAAAATTCTTCAATTTTTGAGAATTTCATATATGAGTATTATATTTGCATCATTTCTGTTCTTACAAGTCCCCCTCCAACTCCTCCCATGTCCCCCCACTCACTCTCAATTTCTTGTCTTCTTCTCTGATTGTTATTGTCACTGCACAAATATATATATATACATGTATATATATACATATATATATATAATACACTAAGTCCATTTAGCATTGTTTGTGTGTACATACATATGCTTAGGGCTGCCCACTTGGGATTAGATAACTTATCAGGGAGCTAGTCCCTGGAGAAAACTGATTCTCCCTACCTCTATATCCACTGATGGTCTATTGCTTTTCATCTAGAGGTGGGATTCCATGAAATTTGCCCCATTCATCTAAGCATGTCAGCTGGCTTTGTCTTTATGCAGATCACTAAATTGTCTATAGTGTGGAGATGTCATGGGTGCAGCTTCCCTGTCATGTCTAGAATGCATCATCTAGCAGCAGGCATATTATTCTTCTGGCTCTTACAATCTTTCCTTTCCCTCTTCCTCAGATGCTCCCTGAGTCTCTGTACGAGGTTGCATTGTCGATGTGTCACTTAGGGCTGGGCACCCACGGTCACTACTCTCTGCATTTTTGCCCAGTTTTAAAACTTTATAATAGTCTCCATCTGTTGCAAAACGTTGTTGAGTTGATGAATGGTGAAAGCTATACTTACCTGTGAATAAAGGGACACATATTTAGAACATATTAAGAAATTAGGGGGTTGCAGAGATAGCTCAGCTATTATGAGCACTGACTGCTCTTGCAGAGGACCTGGTTTGATTCCCAGCACCCACATGGTGGCAATGAACCAGCCTTAACTCCAGCTCCAGGGGAATCTGAAGCCCCCTTCTGACCTCTGTATCATTGCATGACATGGGTACACTCACATACATTTAGGCAATACACTCATACACATAAAACAAAAATAATGAATAAAATTTTAAAAAAATTAAATAAAAAAGTAAATTACAGACTCCCTCAGCTTCATTCATCCTCCCAGTTCCCCCACCCCATCTCTTCTCCTAGCAGGGGCACTGGCACATTTCTTGTCTTGGCACCCCAGACCTCTAGACTGACCTCTTGGCCCAGACTCCCCATTGCTTCCTTGCATCCAGAAAAACCCAATTCCTCCCTTTAGTCCCTGGGAGCCCTCGGGGCCTCTTCCAGTTCTCACTTCCCTTTGCATCTCTGGGTGACACAGTCCCCCAGCTTCATGGGTCCATCATCTTTCGTGGGGAGATCCAGTCCTTAGGAGAAAGCCTGAGAGGATCTGATCCACATCCAACTTGGGCCTCTGTGGGAACTCCTGAGCAGGAAAACACAATCAATTTGGCCTCTCCAGTATAAAGTTAAAAGAGAGAACCTGAAGCCTAGACCAACCAGCTTTTCATACCCAATAAATAAACCACAAAGGCACACAAAGTTTACAAAAAAAAGCAGACTTAAACTCAAAAAGGAAGGCTTGGGTCTCACACAAGAATCAGAAACTACAAAAGAAATCCACATGTCAAAGTGACAGTGAAAAAATAATAAAATGAAAAACCCAAATAATATATCCCCACCACATAACAAACAGTCCTGTAGAAGAGTATAATGAGAACACTCTAGAGATAACACAGGACACGGAATTCAAAAGAACAATTATAAACATGATAAAAGAATTCAGTGAATATAAAGAACACACAAACAATGAACAAAGAACTGAAGATAGGGATAAACTGCTGAATGAATTCAGAAAAGAGTTAGAAATATTGAAGAATAATCAGGCTGAAATGAAGAAGGAAGTGAAACACTTAGTAAGCCAACTAGAAACAACAGGAAAAAGCCTCACCAATAGGATGAATGAATTGGAAAAGAGAACATCAGATTATTAAAAATTTAAAGAAAACACAAGACTGGAATATGCAGGAATTGTGAGACACCATAAAAAGACCACATTTATGAATCCTAAGCATACAAGTAGGAGAAGAATATCAGGATAATGATATGGACCAGATTTTCAACAGGATTGTAGAAGAAAATTTCCTGAAATTAAAGAAAGACATGCCCATACAAATACAAGAAGCATATAGAATACCAAATAGGTACTGGGACCAGAAAAGAAACTCTCGAAGGCACATCATAGTAAAAACACAAAAACATACAGAACAAAGAGAGACTACTGAAAGCTGCAAAAGAAAAACTAGTCACATATAAAGAAAACTCATCAGAATTACAGATGACTTTTCAGTGCAAATTATGAAAGCCAGAAGAGCCTGGACCAAAGTACTACCAGTTCTAAATGACCACAGATGCCAACTCAGATTACTTTACCCAGCCAAAATGTGTATTATAGTCAAAGGGAAAAGAAAAATCTTCCATGACGTAAATAGGCTGAAAGAATTCATGTCCACAAAACCAGTCTTCAGAGAGCTCTTGAAGCAATAGAAGAGCTGAAGGAAGGAACAACACAAGGGGTTATGGAAAGAAACTTAATGAATGTATAACTGTGAAAATGCACAGCTACACCAAGAATGTGAACAGAAATAAAAATGACAGGACTTAGTACAATCTTTCATTAAAAACTTTAAACATCAATGGAGTGAACTCCACAGGCAGAAGATACAGAATAGTTGAATGGGTTAAGAAACAAAACCCATCTTTTTGTTGTCCACAAGAAACTCAACTTGCTTTCAAGGACAGGCACTACCTTAAGGTGAAAGGAAGGCAAAAAATATACCAAGCGAATGGTACTAAGGATAAAGCAGGCATTGCAATTCTAATATATGACAAAATAGACTTCAAACTAAAACTAATCAGAAGAGATAAAGAGGGCCACTTCATTATGATCAAAGGAACAATTGACCAAGAAGATACTACAATCATGAACATATATTCACCAAACACTGGTGCATCCAACTTCATAAAAACAGTACTACAGGACTTTAAGACCTAGATTAATCCCCACTCATTAATAGTTGAGGACTTTAATACTCCATTGTCTCCACTAGATAGGTCAACAGGACAGAGAATTAATGAAGAGATATCTGAATTAAACAACACCATATGTCGAATGGTCTAACAGATATCTACCAAATATTCTACCCAAGCACCAAAGAATATACTTTCTAGTCAGCGCCTCACAGAAAATTCTCCAAAATCGACCAATACTGGGGCACAAAACAAACCTCAACAAATACAAAAAGATTAAAATAGTTCCATGCATTTTATTAGATCACAATGCAATAAATCATAAAATCAACATTGGTAGAAACTCTAGTAAGTATATGAACACATGAATATTAAATAGCACACTCCTGAATGATGAATGGGTCAAAGAAGAAATTAAGAAAGAAATAAAAGTATTCCTGGATCTAAATGAAAAGGACAATACAACACAGCAAAACCTCTGGGGCATGTTGAAAGCAGTCCTTATAGGTCTAAGTGCATTCATTAAAAAATTGGAAAGAACACAAATAAATGACGTAAGATTGCAACTCAAGGCACTTGAAAAGCAACAGTAAATGAAACCCAAATCCAGCAGACAAGAAGAAATAAGAAAAATCAGAGCAGAAATTAATGAAATAGAAACAAAGAAAATATGAATCAACAAATCTAAGGGCTGTTTCTTTGAAAAGATAAGATTGACAGACCCCTAGCCCAGTTAACCAAAAGAAAGAGCATCTCCAAATCAACAAAATCAGAGATGAAAGGGGAGACATCAAAACAGATACCAAAAAGATCCAAAACATTTTAAGGGAATACTTTAAAAACCTATACACTACCAAATTTGAAAATCTAAAAGAAACGGACAGGTATCTAAAAGCACAGAAACCACCAAAACTAAACCAAGAAGAAATCAACACCTTAAACAGACCCTTAACACATAAGGAAATTGAAACAGTAATACAAAAACCTCCCAACTAATAAAACCCAGGACCAGATGGATTTACAGCAGAATTCTAACAGACATTTAGAGAAGATCTATGTCCAACACTACTGAATTTATTTAAAAAGATAGAAATGGAGGGAAAACTTCCAAATTCCTTTTATGAAGCCAGCATCACTCTAATATCAAGGCCAGTAAAGACACAACCAAAAAAGAAAACTACAGACAAATGTCCTTAATGAACATAGATGCAAAAATTCTCAACAAAATACTTATGAAGTGCACACAGACATACATCATAAAGATCATCCACCATGATCCAATTGGCTTTATTCCAGAGAGGCAGGGATGGTTGAATATATGTAAGTCAATAAACGTCATAAATCATATAAATGGATTCAAAGTCAAGAACCACATGGTCATCTCAATAGATGCAGAGAAGGCCTTTGACAAAATTCAACATGCATTTATGTACAAAGTCCTAGAGGGAATTGGACTGGAGAGAACATACCTCAACATAATTAAAGCTACATACAACAAACCCACTGCCAACATCATTCTAAATGGAGAAAAAACATAAGAATTCCCATAAAAATCAGGAATCAGACAAAGCTGTCCACTATCTCCACTCATTTTTAACATACTGCTTGAAACTCTTGCAAGAGCAACAAGACAAGAGAAGGAAATTAAAGGAGTAATAATTGGAAAAGAAGAGATCAAATTATCCCCTTTTTGCAGACAATATAATATCTAAGAGATGCCAAAAATTCTACCAGAAACTACTGGAAATGATTAATACTTTCAGTAAAGTGGCAGATCATAAAATTAATCTACAAAAGTCTGTAGCCTTTCTATATACCAATAACAAGCAATCAGAGAAAGAGTACATGGAAACACTCCCTTTCACAATAGCTGCAAAAAAATAAAATATCTCAGAATAAACCTTACCAAATACATTAAAGTCCTCTACAATGAAATTTTTAAATCTTTAAGAAAGAGATTGAGGAAGACATCAGAAGATGGAGGAACCTCCGATGCTCATGGATTCAAAGAATTAATATTTTGAAAATGACCATCCTACCAAAAGCCATTTATAGATTCAAGGCAATGCCAGTCAAAATCCCAATAACATTCTTTACAGAATTGGAAAAAAAAATCATCTTAAGATTCATATGGAAGCACAAAAGACCTTGAATAGCCATAACAACCCTGAGCACTAAGAGCAATGCTGGAGGGATTACTACACCAGATATTAAACTGTATTGCAGAGCTATAATCATAAAAACAACATGGTACAGGGACAAAAATAGACCCAAAGAACAATGGAACAAAATTGAAGACCCAAATATGAGTACATGCTATTTCAGCTACCTGATATTTGACAAAAGAGCCAAGAGTATTCACTGGAGGAAAGACAGCATGTTCAGCAAATGGTGCTGGCAAAACTGAATCTCAACCTGTAGATGAAACTAAACTACCTTTCACTTTGCATAAAAGTCAACTCCAAAAGGATGAAAGATCTCAAGGTGAAGCCTGAAACTCTGAAACTGTTAGAAAAAAACATTGGAAACTACCTACAAGATACAGGTATATGAAAGGATTTTCTAAACCAGAATTGCTCAGGAAGCAAGGTCAGGAATCAACAAATGGGACCTCATTTAACTAAAGGGCTTCTGTACATCAAAAGAAGCAACCAAGAAGGTGAAGAGAAACCCACGGAATGGGAGAAAATCTTCATCAGCAACACATTTGACAGAGGTTTAACATCCAGAATATATATGAACTCAAACAACAAAGAATCAAGAAAGGAAGCAACCCCATTAAATGATTGGCTAAGGAGCTGCACAGAAAGTTCTCAAAAGAATTAAAGATGGCTAAGAAGCATCTTAAAAGGTGTTCACCATGATTAGTAATTAGGGAAACATAAAGTAAAACCATTTTAAGATTTCATCTTACCCCAATCAGACTGGCTAAGATCAAGAGAACAAATGATACCAAATATTGGAGAGGATGTGGAGAAAGGGGAATGCTCATCCACTGCTGGTGGGACTGTAAACTTGTTCAACCACTATGGAAAGCAGTGTGGAAAACTCTAAAAAACTAAAAATGAACCCACCATTGGACCCAGTTATACCACTCCTTGGCATATACCCAAAGAACTCATCCTATTGCAGAAACACTTGTAAATTCATGTTTATTATTGCTCTTTTCACAATACCTAAGAGATGGAAGCAACCTAAGTGTCCCTCAACTGATGAGTGGATAATGAAAATGTGGTTCATTTATACGACAGAATTTTATTCAGCAGTAAAGAAAGACGAAATCATGAAATTTTCAGGTAAATGGATGGAACAATAAACTGTTATACTAAGTGAAATAACACAGACCGAGAAAAAACAACAACAACAACATATATTCTCCCACATATGTGGATCCTAGGGCCAAATCCTGATAAGTATGTATCCAGACATAACTACACGAACCAGGACAATGAAAAGGAACCAGGGAGGTAAAGAAAAAGAAAGAATCTGAAAGAGACAGTAGGAAACAGGTGTTAACAAGGGAAATTAGATAAAATGGGTTTTTTTTTTTTTTAAGAGGAGGGGAAGGGAAGTTTATACAAGTAACCTAGGGGATAAAGGGAAAAGAGAAGCTCAAGAGAGATGGGGCCATAGAAGGGAGAAATGGGAAAAATGGGGGCACCTTAAATGGGGAAACCATGGTGAAAGGGTTAGACAATGTGAGAGATAAATAATGCTTAGCTATAGCTAGTTTTAAAAAAACAGAGGGAACAATATTAGTCTAACAATTTACTGACAAATTATATATACAACTAGATTAAGGAATATAATATATGTCTAGGCAAGGTTTATCTGAAAATGTTTGATCTTTGCTCAAGCTTTATCTACATGGCACATGGTAATTAAAAGTACCAGACTGGTGGAACTAACCTTCTTGGATGTTTAACAGCCATACTTTGAGGCCTATACTAATTTGGTCAGAGGGACATAAAGGGCAGTTTTTGCTCCTTGCCCTCCTAGGTCGACCAAGTTTCAGGGTACTATGAGCATCTTCCAAAATGTCCTGTAACTGTCATGAGTCACCTGTCCTCTTGATCAAGGAGACCCTACCAGATGGACTTGAACCAATGTCCAGTCCAGAAAGAGGAGGGCCAACACAGAGGAAACATTTCCTCCATGGTTCCAAGTGAAGCCAGTCATGATTGAGCAGGACCTTTGACTTATCTTCACATAGACGGAACTGGTAAAAGAAAGGAACCAGGCTCCTCTCAAGCCCATGTGACCCCTGAGGAACAGATCCTCAAACATTCTAAAGAGTAAAAACAAGTTGGTATATCTGGGCCAAGTGTAGTGTCTTAAACAACCAAAAAGAAAGTATAGCCAAATATTAAAGGGGTCAATACATTTTTTAAGAGTTCATATGTATAGCTAAAGGCTACATAACAAGAAACAATGCCAGACAGGAGAAACCTTCTTTGAGTTGTTGGCCAGGGTGGCCCAGGAGACTCCCAGAGAGTAACCCAGCATAGAACTTGGAAAATGAACAGCAGACCCCAATCTTATCTAAATGAAAATTGACAACTGATTGCTACTAGATGAGGAACAGCTGATCTTCCTAAATCAAGGATCTCTAGATAGGGTGACTAGATTCAGAGGACAGACAAGCACTGGGGAATGGCTGGGGGTGCCAACAACACAGTGAACAGTAACAGGGATGACAGAGTATATGGACTCCAGTAGTGGGGGAAAGCTATGAGAGGGTGCCATTTGGGATGTGGGTATATAGATGAATAAGATTGTTTGGGGTGTTCTATATGATATACACACACAAAAAAAAAATCAATCAATAAAAAAGAGTTATATTTGAGGAGGAAGCATGGAAGTTTATGTCATGCTAACTAGTAGAGGTGATAAACATTACCACTGAAATCCACTCGATGACTTCATAGACGTATACAGGCGCCAAGTGTCCAAGTGCAACGGATTATGACTAGTAATAATCAGATACATACAGATTAGAGATGCATGCGGCAACATCTCAGTGTTCGTAGCAAAAACAATGAGTCTTTCTGCATGAAACAGTATATTTTAAAATGAAATGGAGATCTTTTTAAAGGTTAAAAACTCATTCAGTTTTATATCTTATAGGGTTTATACTGAGTTCAATATTGCATAACTGTATTAATTCAACTGTGAACCCAAAAATTTACAGCCATGCTTGAAAGAGATGTATCTTTGCTCTAGAAATTGTTATTGAATGTGTTAAAGCTGTAATGAAATTCTTCTAATCATGTAGTTATTAAATAAATTTAAAAAATTAAAAAAGAAAGATGAAATTAGGAAATTTGCAGGTAAATGGATGGAACTAGAAATTTATACTAAGTGAAGAACACAAACTCAGAAAAATAAATGACATAGGTTCTCCTTCATATGTGGATCCTAGCACCAAATCCTTATAAGTGAGTGTGTATTCAGACATAACTATAGGAACCACGATAATGAAAAGGAACCAGGGAGGTAAAGTAAAAGAAGAATCTGAAAGAGAACAGTAGGAAACAGGTGATAATGATGGAGATATGGATTAAAATAGGGTTAGTTTAAGGGGAGGGGGGAGGGAGAGTTATACAAGGAACTTAGGGGATAAAGGGAAAGAAGGAGCTCAAGAGAGATGAGACCAAAGGAGAAAGGTATTATTAAGGGAGGAATGGGAAAAATGGAGGCATTTTAAGTGGGGAAAACATGGTGGAAGGGTTAGACAATGTGAGGGATAAATAATGCCTTTCTAGTTTTAAAAAAACCAGAGGGAACCAAATTAATCGAACAACCTACTGACCTATTATACATACAATTAGCTCAAGGAACATAATATATGTCTAGTTAAGGTTTATCTGAGAACCTTTGGTCTTTGCCTGAGATTTGTCTTACTATATTTGTCTTACTATAGCACATAGTAATTAAAAGTACCAGACTGGTGGAACGAACCTTCTTGGATGTTTAACAGCCATACTTTGAGGCTATACTAATTTGGTCAGGGGGACTCACAGGACAGTTTTTGCTCCCTTCCCTCCAAAGTTGACTAGGTTCCAGGTGACTGTAGAGCATCTCTCAAGGTGTCCTGTAACTGTGGTGAGTCTCCTGTCCTCTTCATCAGGGAGGCTATGGAGACCCCACCAGATGGACTTGAACCAGTGTCCAGTCTACAAAAAAGAGGGTCAACACAGAGGAAACATTTCCTCCATGTTTCCATGTGAAGCCATCCATGGTCAAGCAGGATCTTTGATTTATCTTCACATACATGGAACTGGTAGAGGAAAGGAGATAGGGGCTCCTCCCAAGCCCATGTGACCCCTGGGGAACAGACCCTTAAATTATCTTAAGAGTAAAAACAAATTGGTTTATCTGGCCAACTGTATAGTCTTAAACACCCAAAAGGAAAGTATAACCAAAGATTAAAGGGATCAATATAATTCTTTAAGAGTCCTTGTGTATAGCTAAAGGCTACATGACAGGAAATAGTGACAGGCTTGGGACATCTTCCTTTGAGTTGTTGGTCCAGTTGGCCCAAGAGACTCCCAGACAGTAACCCTGCATAGAACTTGGAAAATGAACAGCAGACCCCAATCTTACCTAAAGGATGATTGGCAACAGCTTACTACTAGATTAGGGGCTAGCTTCCTAAAACAAGGAATTATAGATAGGCTGACTAGACTCAGTGGATGGATAAGCACTGGGGAATGACTGGGGGCACTGACAACACAGTGGATCCCAACACAGGGATGACAGAGTATATGGGCTCCATCGGGGGCAGCGGGTCATGGGAGGGTGTCACTTGGGATGTGGGTATATAGATGAATAGGATTGTTTCCTCAATAAATAAGGCAAATGAGTTATATTTGAGGAAGAAGCATAAAAATTTGCCTCATGTTAATTAGTAGACGTGAAAAACATTACTATTTAAATCTACCTGATGACTTTATATCCATGCTCAGGTGCCAAGGATCTCAGAAAGTAACTGATTGTGACTAGTAATAATGAGATATATAGAGATTAGAGATGCATGTGCAAACATCCAATGTCAATTGCATTGAAAAAGAATTTTTCTGTATGAAACTGTGTATTTTAATAATGAAATGGAGATCGTTTTTAAAGGTTAAAACCCCATTCAATTTTATGTCTTATAGGGTTTATACTGAGTACAATATTGTATAACCTTATTAATTCAACTGTAAACTTAAAAATTACAGCCAATTTTGGAAGAGATTCATCTTTACTCTGGAAATTGTTATTGAATATGTCAATGCCATTCTAAAAAAATTCTTCTTCTAATTATGTGGTTATTAAATAAATAATTTTTAAAAAATTATGGGGCTGGAGAGATGGCTCAGCAGTTAAGAGCACTGGCTGTTCTTGCAGGAAACTGGGGTTTGAATCCCAACACCCACATGGGGGTTAAGAACTATCCATAACTCCATTTCTAGGAGCTCCAACACCCTCTTCTGTCCTCCACAGACATTTTATAGTACAGGTGCACTTACACACATGCAGGTATAAGATGGCACATACACATAAATACACATGAAATAAAAATAAAAGTAATTTTTAAAAAATGAAATTGTGTTGTTTTAGAAAAGTGGCAGCAGCAGGTTCTTCTGTAGGGTCTGTGACCTCTTCTACTATGTGTACTTGGCTATGTTTACAGTGCCAATAGACTAGATTCTCTCCTGTCTATGGGCTTTAAGTCCCATTAGACAGTTGCTGATTATTCCCAAGAAAAAAAGTGTTCCACTACTGAACCAACAGATAATTTACTGGACCAGTCATCATTGTGGTTCATAGGCTTTACAACTTGGTGAGACCACTAATTGCTTTTCTCCCTTTGTAGCTTACATAGTACCTTCTGATACTATGAGAGCTAGTCTTCAGAGATGATGCTTGCAGGTCAGTTCCAGATCAGTTGCTCCAAGTCCTGTGTCCAAAGTATGTTTTCTTCAGCAGTAGGATCTTACCTTCAAGTTCTGGGAAGGCAACTGAGGGCTGTGGCAAGAGTTTATGTTATCTGGGGAGTCTCTGGGACTATCCTGATCCTGAAGAATGACTCAAAGAGTGTTTTGCCTTGCCTGGCACCGGGATTTGTGTTATATAGCTTTCAGCTCCACACACCCATATATTCCATGCATGTTTTTCCATAGACATGCAATGACACATTTCCCTATGGCTTTTCACACCACTTAAGTATTACTTCTCTTTCTTTCCTCTCTCTACCCTGTATATCTGTTCCTTCTCCTTCCCCAGCTAAGTGAATCCCCATTTTCTCCATTTCCCACTTGATAATCCTTGTGTCTACTACCCCCATCTCTGGAGCTCCTCCCATGGTTCCTTTCTACTTTCCTGGCTCCTGCAGTTTTAGCAATAATTTTTCCGTTAAATATTTATTATATACTTTTATCTATTTTTGTATGCTTTGTTTATAAACCATTCATCAGACACATGGTTTTCAGTTCCTTTCTCCCAGCATGTGGTTTTTCTTTTAAACTTTTCATATTAATATTGAAGAAAAAGCATGTTTACTTTTTGAATAGTTAAATTGATTTGAATAATTTTTGCTTTCTGTGCTTTGTGCCTCAAAATCACAAAATGACCCTTTTGTTTTCTTTTAGACATTTCAGTGTTGTAGAATGCTGTCCTCTGGGCACGGCACGACCATTACCTTATTAACAACAACTCAACAGTTGTGATTACCTACACGAGACCTACGAAAGGCCTAACTATTAATATTCTGTCATGGAGGGGTGAGATTTTTGAGGTTCTACCCACTCCGAAGATTTGTAGGCAGTTAAAAGTTGCTGGAGGATAGATATTTTTTTCAGTGATGTAACTCCTTGTAATACTCCTATTAATAACCCCTCTCTCATGCTACATGCAGTAGAATTGTTTTCTTTGTTTCCTTGTTGGTGTCTTATCTGGTGAATAGACAGTGTGGTTTGCTCATGTCACCTCAGGAAAAGGTAACATAATGCTTGGTGCCTGAACATGAGGCATGACAAAATCAAACATGAATTTGCATTGTCTGTACTGTGAATGATAAGACCAACAACTGAAGCTAAGCTGTCTGAAGATGCTTCCACGAGGACATTCCTGATGTGTCATCCTTCCCTGTGTGCTATGGAAGGGAATGCCTTCTTGATGTAGTAGCAATTGTACTGTCATGAGATGGGCGAAAAGACATGCAACTAAGGCTACTCCATCCGAAGGTGGAGTATCTGTGGGGGCAGGGGTCCCAGGGTGGTCCCCTTCCTCTACATGGTATGGAGTGGCAAGCTGCCTTGGTTAATGGAATCTACCATGTGAATATGGAGGCACCTCTAGTGCAGCTGACAGACTTGACTATATATTACAACCTGAAAGTAACACATATGAAGCAGGATTTTAAGCAGGCTGTAGTGTCAATGGTGTGGCCTTTGCCCTGGGCAATAAGACAGTCAACTGAGGCTGAGATATCTGCTCAGAAAGAACTTGCCTGAGTTACGAGAGTGTTGGGTGAAAAAAGACATGTGGAAGCTCTGGTCCACACTCCACCGGCAGGAAAAGTAGGGAAAAAAGAATGAGATGGAAGTTCTGGCTTGTCATTTATTAAGGCTCAGGACAGGGACTTAAAGGCCAGAGAATATATAAAATTAGGTCTGTGCTAAATATCCCCTTGTAGAATCCCCAAACCTGTAAGTCTTGGGAAGAATTATACAGTGGGGATGGGGAGAGTGAGCTAGAAACAATAGCAGATATCCCTCAGGTCTGATCTTTGATACCGAGGAAGGAAAAGACCATGGTACAATGTACAGAGGGAGGCTCTAACGGCTCAGAAAAGGAAACTGATAATCAGGGAATATTCTGCTTTGTAATGTTTGAATTTTAAAAGACGGTTAGGAAATGGGAGAGTCTTATACAGCTGTATTCATGAGGCTGTGTGACAGGGGCAGATGGGATCAGTCTGAGTACTACAGGAAAACAGAAAATTTAGTAAGAGAACTTCTTACCCTGCACTGAGACAAAGCTGCATAATTTGAAACAATAAAAGGGAAATCATGTCTTGAGCTAGTTCACAGCAGCGATTTTGGACACTTAGCTGTTGCTGGCTGAGCTCTCCATGAACATCTGGGCATAGAAGGTAACAGAAGAAGGACTGGAATTATGAAGGGAATTGAGCATGGCAGAGGTAGTGTTTAAAGTCATTCACTAGGCCATGCAGAACTATGCTCACAAAGTGTTAAGAAAGAGTTGATTCACCAGGGACCTTGGGTCTGGTACAGGGCTTTAGTGGTCTTGCTGAGCCCCATGGTGACACATGATCTTTTTAAGGTAGGCAAAGTTCTGGCAGATCTGAATAATTTACATTGGCATGCAAACTTGTGTCCTAAAGTGCTAAAGCAGTCGTGGGGTAATGCAAATGAAAGAAAACAAAAGAGGAAAAGCAGACAAAGAGGCCTATCTGGGTCACTACAAGAATATAAGGCAAGATTTGCATGGAGCCTGAATTTCTTTCTTTTGCTTCTACTATAGAAAGTTGTATTGCTTTTCTCTTTCTTAAAAACTTGAATCATATATAAACCAGGGCCCCATCAGTCTTTGGCCGACAGGCCCAGAAGATCAGTGACAGACTACTGCAAAGTGGATGGGGTTGGGAAGGAGACTGCCCTACCTTGATGTGGCAAAGAAGGACAATCAATCCTGCAATGACCTTTCTGTCCACATTGATGGCAAGGTCCAGTAGTGGTCGTGGGTTGGGGCATTTTTTGGCCCAACGTCCGGTCTGCCCACATCTGAAGCAGGGTCCTGGCGTCTGATGCTCTGTTACAGTGGAGCCAGAGATTGTATTCTTTGTAGGAGCCCTTAGAGCTGTGGCCAGTAGCTGATATTTTGTTTAGATAGGGAAAATCTGTCTGTCCTAGCTTGCTCTTCCCGGTTATTAAAGACTTTAAATGCCATTTCTAATAGATCTCCCTGGGGGATATCCAGGCCTCTTTCTAGCTAAATATTCTCCTAATATCAGGGTCAGATTATGAAGTGAAATGATGGTTAAGCATCTCTAGAATCTGGATCATATCTGGTGTACTGCCTGAGTAAGTCTAGCCAGAAACTGTGGTGGGTTTTCAGAGGGGTTTGGGGTTAGACAATTTTATGGGAGGTGTTCTCTAATCCTGCAAGAAGACAAGTAAACATAAAATTATGAGCCTTTCTCCCTTCTCTTCCACCCTGATAGTTTACATGGAATGAAGCAGCCTGGGTCCGTGGAGAAGGATCCTAATTTTTTCTCTATTTGGGACACAGTGTTAAGGGGGGGGGTGAACTTTGGCACTCCTTCTGCCTAGGCTACTGTCTTACTGTCAACAGGCTGAGAGCTGCAGGGAATGAGGTGGGCGTGGCTGATCAGGTCCCAGAGCCGGTTCCCAGCCAGGTGGCCCCAGGCTCCAGCACTCACTCCAACACTGCCCAATCGGGCCTCATGGGCCCAGAGCTGCCCAAGGAGCCCCGTCACCCTCCCTTGCCAACTGGTGGGTCAGGCAGGCACTGAGACCTTGTGGTGCGGTGGCTGGTGATCATTTGAGGCATGCAAGGTGTAGGGGCTGGGGCACTACCCATTCCTTGCTGCGGAGGTGGCTGTGCCTGCCATGGTGGCCACCTCTTGAGAATGGGGGGGGGGGGCAGAGGAATTGCTGTCAGCTGGAGGATCTTGCAACAGGACCTTGGATCTTGCAGGGAGCACAGAGGGAGGGTTGGGCACAAAGAGCAAAGAAAGCTTGGATATAGGGGGTTTGGACCATTTGCCAGTCACTTTGGCAGAGGTTATCTAAATCTCTCAAAATATTGCAGTCTAAGGTTCCTGTCTCTGGCCACACAGAATCATTGTCTAACTTGTATTGTGGCCAGACAATGGTACAGAGAAATTCGAGGTGTTTAGGTCTGACAGAGAAGATCGAGGGTTTTAAAGATTTCAGAAGGCAAGCAAGGGGGGTGAGTCCAGAAGGTTTAGAATTGAGGTTGCCCATTTTTAATTAGAGGGATGAGGAAGAGAATGAAAAGGGCAGTTAATGTGAGGAGATAACAGAGGAAATGAGAGCCAAAGAAGGGAAATGAGAAGGCTATGGGCATCTCCAGGGGAAGAAGAGGTTGGGCTTGAGGCTGACACAGAGAGCAAGTGCCAATAGGAGGAGAGACTGAGAGGATGAGGACAAGAAAGGAAAGAGGCATGAGAGGATAGGTGTGCCAAATCGCTGTGCAGGGCTAACATCCAGGGAGATGTCCCTCTAGGGAGTGGGTCCCGAAAATGAGAGTGTCCCAAAGTCCCTAGGGCAGCATCCTGCGACTAGGGAGGGGAAAATGTGGGATCTCCTAACATGATTTAATGAGGAACAGGAGATCCAATCACTGTATGGCATGGAGAAGGAGAGAAAGGGGGGAGGGAGAAAAGCAGAGAGAGAGAGAGAGAGAGAGAGAGAGAGAGAGAGAGAGAGAGAGAGAAAGGGGAGTATCTGATGGCTGAATCGATGGTGAGTGCAGGAGCCGGTGTCTGGCAGTTGGTCTGGCCAGAGTCCTCACTGCCATACCCAAAGAGGCAATCTGAGTCATGGCACCATATGTTAGGTAAAAAGGTGGCAGGGGTCGGGATCCCTGCGAAACAGAAAGCAGACTCTGGCAAAGCGAGTAATTGGGTTTGGCAGGGCTGGTCCTCAACTGGGGTGTGAGGAAGAAAGAACCACAAGCCTAATGGCTGCAGATGGGTAGATTATAAAGGGAAAGAATGAGGAAAAAGAATATTTTTCTGCTGTTTGGGACTGTTTTGGGGCTGCTTGCTCAAAGAGGGCATGGGGTCTGTACCTGGTGAAACCTTTCAAGGGAAACATCTACTGTAAAACATGTTTCCTACACTTACAGGTTCCAGGAATTAATCGCAGCTAAGGGCCTGGGATATCTGTTTGTCATCCTGTGGGGCATGCTCTGGTGATCACAATACATTGGTCCTTAACTTCCCAGGGGCTGCTTTTGTTAACTCGCAGGTGGCTGGGAGTTGGTTGACTCAGCTCCTCTTAGGAGCCTCATGGTTTCTGGGTCTGGGGTCGCATAGATCTGAACTATATATATATACATATATGATGTTTGTATGTATATATCCTATAGAGTCTAAGTCTAATTTGTGTTCCCAAATGTCCTTAGAGCTTGGTTAACTTCCTATCCTTGAAAAAGACTGTCTCTCCTCTTCCCGAAAGTAAACAGTTGCCAAAATTTCCTTAGATTGGTTTGGGATTTCTTAGCCACTTCCCCATGTCTATGCTGGGATTTTGTCTTGCATGGGACTTGTACATGTTGTCACGATTGCTGTGAGTTCATATGAGTAACTGATCAGGTGTCTCGAAAACTCTCTTTCTTGTGGCCAACCACCACTTCTGTCTTATTTTTACAATCTTTCTTTCCACTCTTGTCCAATGATTCCTCAGAATTGGGATGCAGAAATTTGATGCAGATGTCCTATAAAGGGATAAGCACACTGTAGCCTCTTTTTCTTTGCCCAGTGGCCAGTTGTGGGTTTCTGGGTCAATCACCATCTACTACATAAGGGAACTTCTCTGGTGAGAATTTTGAGAGCTGCATTAATCTATGGGTACAACAATAAGTCATTAGTAATCAGTTTAATACTATAAGTATTTAGTATAAAACTAGTATTAGGCTCTCCCTTATGTCCTGTGATCTGTCTAGCCTCAGGTTCTCAAGTCTGATATCAATGTCAGGTATGGGCTCCATCCTATGAAGTAGACGCTAAATCTAATTACAAAGTGGTTAGTTACTCTCAAATTATTCATGCCATGATTCTACCAGTGGGCATATCTTTCCAGGCCAATTGTTGTATTTCATTGGGTAAGGCTCATAATTATATTTTTCTTTCAGTAGCATGCATGGCACCTTCTAGCACTATGAAAGCCAGTCAGTAGAGATGAGGCTTTGAAATCAAATCCAGCCTGATTTCCCCTTGTTCTACAGTTCTTGCATGTAGTGTCTACAGTAACAGAGTCTTGTTGTGAAATTCTGGTGGGTAACCAAGAGCATGGGCAATGGCAAGTAGTATTTGAGGGTCAACAGACTCCTAGTCAACAGCTTCCAGAGAGGGGTACATTTCTGGCATAGGGGTTTTATTTTGTTGTTTTGTTAGCCTATCCCTTGTTATAGGATAATTCCTTTTAATTTCTTTTTAAAATGTACATGTATAAACTTAGCTTCTATAGCAATAGGTTTCCATACATTTTTTTTCTAAGGTCTCTAGTGTTAGTTGTTCCTCACCATACTCCCTGCTCTGCCATAACCTACTACTCCTCACCTGATTTAACCCTTCCTACCCTGACATTTCATTTTCCCCCTTTATATCACTTCATTCTACCTCCTTCCCAATGGCTATTTTTTAGTTTCTTGACCTCTGAATTTTCAGATTGAAACATGCATATCTAAGATCTCAAAGTTCGCAGCCAACTTTAAGAGACAACATACAATGATGAATTTTTTGGTTCTGGATCACCTCACTCAGGATGATGGTTTCCAGTACCATCTATTTACCTGTGAATTTTATAATTTCATTTTTTAAGAGTGGAAAAATATTCCATTGTGTATATGGACTGCAACTTCATCATCCATTCATCAGTTGATGAACATCTAGATTGTTTCCAATTTCTGGCTATTATAAAAAGCAAAGCAGTGAACACAGATGTACAGGTATATCTGGGTTGAGAGTCTTTTGGATGTATGCCCAAGAGTGATATGGCTGAGTCTTGTTGTAGATCATTTCAGGCTTTTTGGGGAATCTCCACACTGATTTCCCTAGTGGCTGCACCAGTGTGCACTCCCACAACAGAGGATAAGGGCTCTCCTTTCGCCTCAGTCTTGCCAGTATTTGTTGTTGTTTGTTTTTCGGATCTTAGCCGTTCTGAGTAGGATAAGATGAAATCTCAAAGTCGTTTTAATCTGCATTTCTCTGATGACTAAAGATGTTGAATGTTTTAAAAATATTTCTCAGCCGTTTGCATTTCATCTTTAGAGAACTCTGTTCAGCTTCTTGCCCTATTTTTTAATTGGGTTGGTTTTTTATGTTTAGATTTTTTAGTTATATGTATATTATAAGTAAATAACCTTCTGTCAGAGGTATACTGGTAAAGATTTTTCCCAATTTTTTAGTTCACCTTTTCACTCAAATGATGGTGTCTTTTGATGTATAGAAGCTATTTGGTTTCATGTGGTGCCATTTGTCAGTTGTTAGACTTAATGATTGTGCTATAAGTGTCCTGTTCAGAAAGTCCTTTCTTGTGCCTCTAAGTTCCAAGGTATTCACTACTTTCTCCTCTATCTGATTCAGGGTACCGGATATTATGTTGAGGTCCTTGATTCATTCCCAGTTGCATTTTCTGCATGGTGAGAGATAGGGATCTAGTTTCATTCTTCTACATTCCCTTACCCAGTTTGACCCACACTATTTGTTGAGCATGTCTGTTCTGTAGTGTGTATTTTTGAATCCTTTGTCAAAAATAAACTGACTGTAAATGTGTGGATTTAAATCTGGTTCCTCAATTCTATGCTACTGATTAATATGTCTGTTTTAATGCCAGTAATGTGCTATTTTAAATACTACAGCCCTGTAGGAGGAGGTCTTCAAAGATGGCGCGACCCAGAGCCCTGGGATTCAGCGAGAATTCACTTCACTTCTTGGTCCGCAAACAGCCGGCAAAAAGGAGTCCATGCCTTGGTACCCTGCGCGAGCCCAGTGACTGCTGACAGACTGCATGGCCTGGAACAATCAGAAAACGATATGCTGACTAAAGGGACTTGGGGGTGGAGAAAAGGGAGATATAAGGTGCGCCCCCTCCTGCATTAAAGGAGCCTGCAGCACCTCCCCTAGTGCTTGCTTCTACCTGACTCCCGGGATCTGTGTGTTGTGACTCCACACCTTCTTACCCCCCTAATTGGCAGGGGACCCGATCCAGGTTAGGGTCTTCACAGCTGGCCAGAGGAGAACCCGCAGCATAGCCCTGTAGTATAATTTGATCTCAGGGCCAGCAGTGCCTCCAGCAGGTCTATTACTGCTCAGCATTTTTTCACTGTCCTTGGCTTTCCATATGAAATTTGACAGTCTTTTTTTCAATCCCTGTGAAGAATTTTGTTGGAATTTTAATAGGTATTGCACTGAATTTGTAGATTGCTTTTGGTAAGATGGGCATTTTCACAATATTAATCCTACCAATTCACAGCATAGGAGGACTTTCCATCTTCTGGTAGCTTCTTCAGTTTCTTTCTTGAATGTCTTTAAGTTTTTGTTGTACAGGTCTTTCATTTCCTTTGTCAGATTTACTCCAAAATATTTAATGTATTTTGAGGTTATCATGTATTGAACCATTTCCCAGAATTTCTTTCTTGGTATGTTTATTGGTTATGTATAGGAAGGCTACTGATCTGATATTGAGGTGTTATTTTTATGTTGTGGTACTTTGCTGAATGTATTTATCAGCTCTAGGTGTTTTCTGGTGGAGTCTTTAGGGTCCTTGGTGTATAGAAACATAGCACCTGGAAATAAAGATACTTTGATTTCTTCCTTTCTAATTTATACCACCTTTTTCTCCTTCATTTGTTTTATTGGTCTAGCTAAGACTTCAAGCACTATGCTGAAAAGTCATGCAGACAGTGAATATCCTTGTATTGTTCCTGATTTTAATGAGACAACTTTCAGTTTTTAGTATGATGTTGGTTGTGTGCTTGTTGTATATTGCCTTTATTATGTTGCGATACGTCCCCTGTACGCCTAGGTTCTCCATGACTTTTATAAATGTAGATTTTTTTCAAAGGCCTTTTCTTCATCTAATGATGATCATGTGGCTTTGTCTGTGAGTCAGTATACAATGGATTACATTTATTGACTTACATATCATGAACCATCCCTGCATCTCTGGAATGAAGCCAAATTAATCATGGTGATTAATCTCTTTGATTTGTCCTTGTGTTTGGGTTGTATTTTATTGAGAATTTTTGCCGTATATGGTAATCAGAGAGACTGGCCTATAATTTTCCTTTTGGGGGTGGTTATCTTTGTCTAGTTTTGGTGTGAGAGTAACACTGGTTTCATTGAAGGAATTTGGTTTTCCTTCATTTTCTATTTTATGGAATTATTTGAGGAGTATTGGTATCAGTTCTTCTTTGAAAGCTTAGTAGAATTCTGCACTGTATCCTTCTGATCCTGGTCCTTTTTAGCTGGGAGATTTTAAATTACTCTATCTCATTGGTTGTTATGGGTCTGCTTAAATTATTTATGTCATTTTGATTTAATTTTGGTAATCCATATATATGCAGAAAGTTACCCATTCTCTTAGATTTTTCTAGTTCAGTGGAATATAGTTCTTTTTTTTTTGAGGGATGCAAAGGGAATTCATGTATTTAATATATATTTCCTGAGACCCAATTATATGCTAAGAATTGGGATATGGTTTTAAAGTATGGCCTAATGATTTTCTGAATTTCTTCCTGGTATATTGTAATGCTTCCATTTTACCTCGGTGTTTGTTATTTTGGGTTCTGCCTCTCTTTCTTTTGATTAATTGGGCAAAAGGTTTGCCAATTTTGTTAATCTTTTCAAAGAACCAATTCTTCATTTCATTGACTTTTTGTATTTTTTTTTCATTTTTATTTCATTAATTTCAGGCTTGAATTCATTTATCTCTTCCCATCTATTCTTTTCAGGTATTGTTTGTTCTTAGCATTCCAAGGCGTTCAAGGAAATCATTAATTTATATGAGATGTTTCTAATTTTCTTTTTAAAATATTATTGAATTTTTGTGATTCTCATACAATATACTTTGATGGTATTTAGATCCCCTCCCCTATCTACACCTCACCCCATTGCCCACCACCCAATTTAATGTATTTATTTTATGTATAAATAGGCCATGTATAGGCCATGTTTTATATACATATATATATGTATAAACACAAACACACATAATATGGCCTATACAGTCCTATTTGTGTGCACCTAGTGTAGGTATAGCCAATGGGACTGCCAAGATACTCACTCTGTAATCTTTCACCCTTCAGCAGACATCAATTGCCAAAGTTCCTTAGGTTGTGTTGGAATTTCTTACCCAGCTCTCCATGTCTATGCTGAGTTTTCACAGGACTTGTAGATGCTGTCGCCATTGCTCTGAGTTCATATTTATAACTGACCAGCTGTCTGGAACATCTGGAAGACTGTTTCCTTGTGGTCATCCACCCCCTCTGTCTCTTACAATCTTTCTGCCTCCTTTTCCACAATGATATCTGAATGTTGGGAGATAGAGGTTTGAAATAGGTGTCCTAATAAGCTATAAGAACTCTGTGGCCTCATTGCACACTGGCCAATTGTAGGTTTCTGTGGTAATCACTACTGCATAAGGAAACTTCTCTGGTGACAGCTGAGAAGTGCATTCATCCTATGTGTAGAGGTTCCATTGAAGATGTGTCACTTAAGGTCAAGTGTGTCACAGACACTTATTTTCTGAATTTGACCACTTCTGTAATAGTCTCCATCTGTTGCAGAAAGAAGCTTCTTTGATGAGGTGTCAAAAGTACACTTGCCTGTAAATATGAGGATGTTTATTTGGAATAAAATAAGAAAATATGTTAATCTAGGGATATAAAAGCAAGTTTAGATCCTCTCTCAAGACGTGTATTAGGCTATGTTTACAGTGCTGCACAAACTCCAACCCACCGAGCTGGCCTTAATTCCAACTAGGCAGCTGTTGATTACTTCAAAGACAAAAGTGCCACTATTGCAACTATTGATAGTTTTCTGGCAAAACATTCTTGTTTATTAGGCTTTAGAGCTAAGTCGGACCACTAATTGTATTTTCCCCTGGGCATCTTGTATAGTATCCTCTGATACCACCAGAGACAGCATTTAGGGAGTGGGCTTCCAGGTTAGTTCCAGCTCAAATGTCCAAAATGGGACTTGTCTCTAGCAATAGGGTTTAACCTTCGAGTTCTGAGAGGCAATCAAGGGCTGTGGAAATAGCTTGTGTTATTTTGGGAGTGTGTGGAACTACCTTGACCAACAACCCAAAAGGAGGTTTCTCTTGACTGACACTGTGTTTTTATAGACTTCAGCTATAAGCATGCACTCATATATTTATTGTATGTGTATTTTTCAGTAGGACTTTGAACTAATGCATCTCCCTCTGGTTTTTTATACCATCTAAGCACTGAGTATTTTCTGTAGGGTTTGTTTTGTGGACATGAATTCTTTCAACCTGCTTGTGTCATGGAAGATTTTTCTTTCCCCTTCAACTATGATAGACATTTTTACTGGTTAAAGTGTTCTGGGTTGATGTCCATGATAATTTAGAGCTTGGAATACTTTGGTCCAGGCTCTTCTGGCTTTCATAGTTTGCATTGAAAAGTCAGCTGTAATCCCCATTCACTATTCTCTCTTTGTTCTGTACATTTAGTGTTTTTACTATGATATGCCATGGGGAATTTCTGTTCTGGCCCAATTTGGTGTTCTGTGTACTTATTGAATCTGTATAGGTACGTCTTTCCTTAATTTAGGGAAATTTTGTTCTATTATCCTGTTGAAGATCTGGTCAATGCTATTGACTTGGAATTCTTCTTCTTCTATGCCTAGGTTGCATAAATTAGGTATTTTCACTATGTCCTATATGTCCTGATATTTCATTCCTGAGGGGTTTTAAATTTTTTCATATTTTTAACTTTATCATCCAGTTTTTATATTTTTTCCCATGTGATTCATTTTGTTGTTGAGGCTTTTTCTTGTCATTTTAAATTGGCTTATTCAATTTTTCAGTTCCATCTTGATTTCAGCCTGTGGTTTTTTTTTTTTTTTTCAGTATTTCTCTTTCATGAATTCCCTTTTCAAATCTTGAATTGTCTTTGTCATTTCATTATATTTTATTTTCTTGGACTTCAGTCAGGAGTTTATCCCTATTCTCATTGAGTTCTTTGAGTTGTTTGGGTATGTTCTTTAAATTCATTGAATTATTTGATCATGTTTATGATTCTTCTTTTAAATATTGTGTCCTGGAGTTCTTCTAGGTAGCTTTCATTGTAGAACACTTCTGTGGCAGTGGTGAATTTTGGTAGGGACATATTATTTTGGTTTTTCATATTACTTGAATTTTTTCATTGTAGTCTAGGCATGTGGATTTATTTTGTTGCTTATGTATCTTATATGAAGCTCAAACCTGCCTTTCTTGAGTTGAAGCTTGATTCTGTTCATATTGTTGATGTAGCTTGGTTGTTTTCTGATCTGGTATGAATATTTAGTTGGTCTGGGATTCAGGATCTCTTTTGAGTTTTTATTGTAGGGACCACACAGATTTGGGCAGATTAATCAGGAGCTCTCTAGAAGGTCAAAGGAACCTAGGCCCAAGTCTAGGTTTTGGGTATCAGCTGGAGTAGTTAAAATTAGCTAAATAAACAAGGTGTCATCCATCCAGCCAAGCAACTGGGGCTGGTTTCAGAGCAGGGGATGGTGACCCTGCATGGCACAATGGAATCTGGTTATCTCCCCCAGCTAGTCAGGAGTTCTTCAACAGCCTCATCAGGACAGGGTCAAGGCCCAGGGAGACACTTTGGAACAGAATGGTTGGTTATTATTAACTAGCAGAGAAATCATGAGGTCTGAAGCAATGAGAATCACTGGAAATGCCCCATAGCAGGGGGATGGGCACAGTGGGGTGTGGGTAACTCACCCAGGCTAGTCAGGTGCTCTCCAGCAGTTTCAGCAAACTGGGCCGAGGTCCAAGGAGAGAAGATGGAAACAGAACAAACTGGTTTTTACTAGCTAGCAGAGAAATCCTGAACTCTGGAGCAGTAGGAGTAATTGGTTATAGTCCTTAAGTAGAGAGTTGGGATGGGTACAGCAGGATTTGGGTAAATCATCCAGGCTAGCCAAACACTCCAGCAGCCTTAGTAGACTGGAGCCAAGTCCCAAATAGAGAAGATGGGAATAGAATGGGCTGGTTCATATTAGTCAGTAGGAGAGGCCTGGGCTCTGGAGCAGTAGAAGGGACTGGAGATGGTCACAAAACAGGGAGATGGGTGCAGCAGGATTTGGGTAACTCACCAAGGCTAGTCAGATGCTCTCTGTCATCCTCAGTGGGAAGGGGCAAAGGCTCAAAAAGAGAAGATGGGAACAGAATCGGCTGGCTTTTACTAGCTAACAGAGAGGACTGAGATCTGGAACTGCAGGCCTGGAGATGTTCCCAAAACAGGGGGAGGAGTGTGGTAGGGTTTGGGTAGCCTCAGGGTATGGGGAGTGAAGGGCCGGGGAGTGAAGCTGGGAAGAGAATGAGCTAGTTATTACTAACTAGCCTGGGCCAAAGAGAGCTGATGGGTACAGAATAGGATGGTTTTTAGTAGATAGAAGAGAAAGCCAGAGCTCTGGAAAAGCAAAACTGGAAACGGTCCCAAAGCAGAGGGATGAGTATGGTAGTATTTGGGTAACTCATTCAGGCTAGTGAAAGCTCTCCAGCAGCCTCAGAGGGACAGGCTCAAGGTCTAAGAGAGAAAATGGGAACAGAACAATTGGTTCTCACTAGCTTACAGGGAAGGTCTGTGCTCTGCAGCAGCAGGAGACATTCCCTAGTAGGGGAATGGGAACAGCAGGATTTGGGTAACTTTCTCTGGCTAGTCAAACAGGATGGGCTTGAAGATTTTTCTAATTTTCTTGAGTAGGCACTTAACATTATAAACATTTTTCTTTATGGACTGCCTTCGTTGTGTCCCAAAGGTTTTGTTATGTTGTGTTTTCATTTTCTTTCAATTCTAAGAAATTTTTAATTTGCTTCTTGATTTCTCCCATAATTCAATTTTTGTTCAGTAATGTATTGTTGAGCTTCTATGAATTTGTGTATTTTCCCCCATTTTTTTCTTGTTGATATCTAGGTATATTCCTTTGTAGTTGGATAGAATATAAAATGATATTTCAATTTTCATAAATTTGTGAAGACTTGCTTTGTGTCCTAATATGTGGTCAATTTGCAAAAAGTTCATTGGGTTGCTGAGAAGGAAGTGTATGCTTTGGTGTTTGGATGGAATGTTCTGTGGATGTCTGTAAAGTAAATTTGATTTATGGTGTCATTTAACTTCAGAGTTTCTCCAGAGTTTCTCTGTTTGTTTTTGTCTTGTTGTCTATTGATGACAAGGGTGTATTGAAGTCATCTACTTTCTCTGTGTTTGAGACAATGTGAGATTTTAGAGCTAATAGTTTCTTTTGTGAAGTCGCATGCCACTGTGTGAAGTGTATATATGGTTAAGACTGTAAATTCTTCTTGCTGGATTTTTTCCTTTACTTAATATGAAGTGACCTTCCCTGTCTTTTCTGGCTAGTTTTAATTTTTTAAGGTACTAGAATAGCTACACCTGCTTGTTTCTTAGTTCTACTTGCTTGGAGTAACTTGTTCAGTCTTTTACCCTAAGGTAGTGTCAATCATTGTTGGTCATGTATGTTTCTTGGTGGCAGCAAATTGATGGATCCTGTTTTCTAATCCAATCTGTGTCTTTCACCAGGGATTGAGAACATTAATATTGAGGGTTATTATTGACCAATGTTTATTAATTCCTGTTATGTTGTGTAGTACTGTTTTCTTAAACCTCTTTTGATTGACTGATCTGGGATAATTTATTTATTCCTTGTGCCCACATTAGAGTCTTTAATCTTAACTTCTGACCAGAATATTCCATTGAGTATTCTCTGATCTGGTTTCATGAACAAAAATTCCTTAAATATGTTTTTGTAATGGAAAGTTTTTCTTTCTCCTTCAGTTACAGCTTGTAGCTTTTCTAGGTATAGTAGTCTGGGCAGAATCTATGTTCTTTTATGACTTGCAAGACATTGGTCATGCCTTTCTAACTTTCATAGTCTCCATTGAAAAGTCAGCTGTTAGTCTGATGTGACTGCCTTTGTATGTGACTTGATATTTGTATCTCACTGCTGTCAATATTTTTTCTTTGTTCTGCACGTTTAGTGTTGTGACTATTATATGACATGGGGAGTTTCTTTTCTGGTCCTGCTTGGTGTTCTGTATACTTCTTGTACCTTGATATGTGTCTCTTTCCCTAGGCTTGGGAAATTCTCTTCTATGATTTTATTAAAAATATTTTCTGTGCCTTTGATCCGGATTTCTTCTCCTTTATCTTTGCCTATGTTTGGTCTTTTTACAGTGTTCCAGAGGTCTTGCATATTCTATTCCTGGGTAATTTTAGAATTGACATTTTATTTAATTCGGTGATACATGTCCCCAAGCTTTTCTTCAAGATCTGTAATTCTCTGTTCCATTTCTTCCACTTCCTTTTTGCTTATTTTTTAAAAATATTGTTTTAATTTATTATTTTTATTTTATGTTTATGAGTGTATTACCTGTATGTATGTGACTGCACCCGTGTTGTGCAATGCCATAGAGGTCAGAAGAGGGCTTCAGATTCCCCTAGAACTGGAGTTAAAGATGGTTCATACCTGCCATATGGGTGCTGGGAATGAAACCTGGGTCCTCTGCAAGAGCAGTCAGTGCTCTTAACCGCTGAGCCATCTCTCCAGACCCATCCTTTTTGCTTATTTCCTCTAAGGTTTTTGTTTGATATCCTGAGTTTTTGATTACTAGTTTTATTTTAGATTGACTTTTCTTCAGAGAGTCTCTTTATTGAATTCTAATTTCATGTTTTGAATCGTTTTAGTTATTGCATTCAACTATTTTGTATTTTCACTTTCTTCATTCAGTTTTTTATTCATATATTCTTTGAATTCCCTGGACATATTGAAAATTACTATTTTCAAATCATTGTCTTGTGCATTCACTTGGTTTTTATTCTCAGGAAACATTCTGTTATTAATTTCTGAAGTAGTTATATTACTTTGGTTATTCAAGTTGTTTGTTGCTTTTTTTGCTGTGAATTGGGCATCTGGACCAGCATGGTGGTGTTTCTTGTTATGGATAAAAGATTCTTTGTTGAATGTTTATTTATATCTTATATTTTTCCCCCAACTTGTCAGATTATGGCCCAGCTGAGTGGTGCTTGCTGTTGTTTGGGGACCACATTATGTTGATGTACAATTGGGGTGAAAGAAGTGGTCACAGTTCAGGTAGAGATAGGTGTAACTTTTGAATTAAGATTCCAGGATTGAAGGCACTGGGTCCTGGATGAGCAGGGTGGGATGGATGCTGCTATGCAAACAGGGTGTCTGATATGTTAGAGTGGTTCTTTGCAGGTTTGGGGCACACAGAGCTAAGACAGAAGGACCCTAGAGAATCTCAAGAATGAATTTATGGACATGCCTGGGACAGGGAAATATCCTGGAGATCCAAGCTAGACTGAGAGCTGAAACGGTAGAGAATGACTTACCCTGCCAAAGCTGGAGGGGCTCCCAGATCTGAAATGGAGTAGGCTATCCATCACCCCAGGAGGTCTGAGAGCTAAGATGGCAGGGTGCTCTGCTTTCCTTTTAATAGATTAAGCAGCAGAAACTCAACAGGTGTACTGTTAGAAAATCAAGTGGCTATCAACTTGAGTGTGAGTTTCTAAAGGAACAGATTGGCAGTGCCAAGAGTATTTGTAAGGCTTTAAACAGGTCCAAAAACTTAACAAAAGTATAAATTAAAGAGTAACATAGATGGAAAAGACTATACTTCTGCCAGATACGGGAAGTTATTCTCTCAGAGTAAAATGTTCACATTTCTTCTCCTACTTTAAAATATCCTAGTGGTGAAAAAAATATTTGTCCCGACTAGCCATCTCAGCAGCCAAGTATGACTGATGGGGTGATGACAGCACTAATCACAGCAAGGACCTTAGCCTGTAAGACCTAAGAGACCAGCTGAAGTGGGAGGCAAGAGCACATTCTTGTTCTATTTTTCTCTGAGACAAGCAGCTTGAGCTAGACTCACTGAGCCTACTGGAAATACATGCTAGTCCCACTGCAGAACCCCAGCATTAAGGGGTAAGATGGCTTATGGAGAATTGTTATGAATTGTATAGAGCAACTTACGGCGCTGCTTTCCATTTACACCACTGTACTGAACATTACTCTTCTTTATTTGTGATGGGGTCTTTTAGTGCTACATTGAATCTTCTTACAATTTTTCTTTAGTATTCCACTAACTTCTGATGCCTGATATTTACTGGCATACACCATTTATAAAAAGGATTCACTTCATAAATGATATAATTATAACCTCTATTTTACAGATTTACTAATGCTTCTGAAAGAAGTACAAGCATATCTAATGGGGCTTGGATGAGAAATCAGTTCACCCAAGGTCAAAGGGCTTGGCTGTTAAATTCTTGGGGTGTTTATGTTTGGATAAGCTACAAATGCTCTACAACCAAGTGAATGAATAAAGCCTTCCAGAGCCTGAGAGGGTGGGTTCGGACCTCGATCAGGGTAGTTGCTCAGAGCTCAGCAGACCACAAGAGAGTGCAGGTTTCTGGCCTCCCTCTGGCTTCCAGCTACCAGAGGGCCTGAGAATCCAGGGGACTGCCTGACAGCCCCCGGATCCTGCTTTTATGTGGCAGTGAACTTCCCCTAATTGCACCTTACGATCCCCCTACATGGGATTTTGTGAGGCCCCTCCCAAGGTGCCAGGGCAGATCTGGCTTTGGTAGGCTAAGGCTGAGATCCTAGCAGACAGCCTGAGTGGGTGGGTTCAGACCTCCATTGAGATAGTGGCTGAGATCTCAGAAGAAAGCCAGAGAGTGCTGAGTTCTGGCCCCCTTCTGGCCTCCCTCTGGCATAGGGTTGACAATACGTGGTGAAGGAAGCCTGGGTGTATTTGACTGGAACCTGAATTGAGCTTTTGTGGGTACCCCTGAATAGCTGATCTGAAGCCATCAGTTCCCTCCAAAATAAACCTGAAAGAACCTAAACCCTGTACCAACCAGATTTCCATGACCAATAAAGATTGGATCTAGGCACCTGGGTAATACAAACAGAAGCATACTTCAACTTAATTCCCATATCAAAATCATAAATAACAAAAGAAATTCACATGCTAAAATCACAACGAAAGAATAATAAAATGGAAAGCCAAAACACTACATCCCCACCAACCCCCAACAATCCTGTAGAAGAGTTCTACAAAGAGAACACCCTAGGGATAACCCAGGACATCGACTTTAAAAGAACAATCATAAACATGATCAAGGAATTCAATGAATTTAAAGAATATAGAGACAAAAAAATCAAAGAGCTAAAAGAAGATAGGAATAAACTTCAGAATAAATTCACAAAAGAGAGAGAAACATTGAAGAAAACTCAGGCAGTAATGAAGAAGGAAATGCAAAACACAATAAGCCAACTTGAAACAACAGGGGAAAGCCTCACCTCTAGGATGAATGAAATGGAAAACAGAATATCAACACTGGAGGATAAAGTTAAAGAACTGGACCACTTAAGCAAAGAGCAGGGAAAAAATTTTAAAAACACAGGAATGGAATATGCAAGAAATGTGGGACACCATGAAAAGACCAAATCTACGGATCATAGGAATAGAGGAAGGAGAAGAATTTCAGGTTCATAGTGTTGACCAGATCTTAAACAGGATTGTAGAAGAGAATTTCCCTAAATTAAGGAAAGACATCCCCATACAAATACAGGAAGCACATAGAACACCAAATAGACAGGATCAGAAAAGAAACTCCTCATGACATATCATAGTAAAAACACTAAATGTACTGGAAGAAAGAGAGAATACTGAAAGCAGCAAAAGAAAAACAAGTCACATACAAAGGAAAGCCCATCAGAATCACAGCTGACTTATCAGTGCAAACTATGAAAGCCAGAAGGGCCTGGACCAAGGTTATTTCCAATTCTAAATGACCATAGATGCCAGCTCAGAATACTTTACCCAGCAAAAATGTCTATCATAGTTGGGGGGGGGGAATCTTCCATGACACAAATAGCCTGAAAGAATACATGTCCACAAAACCAGCCCTCCAAAGAATACTTGAAGCAATACAGAGAGCAGAGAGAGAAACAACTATACCCTAGGGGCAATGAATAAAAAATAAAGATATAATCTAGGAAACATAAAATTACACAGAGAACACAAAGAGCAATCAAAATGATGGCAACCAATAACACCTTTCAATAATAACCTTAAATATCAATGGACTGAACTCCCCAGTCAAAAGACACAGGCTAAGTGAATGGATTAAGAAACAAAATCCATCACTTTGCTGCCTGCAAGAAACCTATCTCACCTTCAAGGACAGGCACTACCTTAAGGTAAAGGATGGAAAAGAATATTCCAAGCAAATGGCACTAAGAAACAAGAAGGGGTTGCAATTCTAATATCTGACAAAATAAACTTCAAAGTAAAACTAATCAGAAGAGATAAAGAGGATCGCTTTATTCTGATCAAAGGAACAGTTAACCAAGAAGATATTACAATCCTTAACATATATGCACCAAATTCTGGTGCACCCAAATTCATAAAAAAAACACTACAGGACTTTAAGACACAGATTAACCCCAACTCAGTAATAGTAGGGGACTTCAATACCCCACTGTCTTCATTAGACAGGTCAACCAAAGAATAAACAGATAGACGTCTGAATTAAATGATAGCATACATCAAATGGACCTAACAGATATCTTTCGATTATTCTACCCAAACATCAAAGAATACACTTTCTCAGCACCTCATGAAACTTTTTCCAAAAATTGACCACATGCTGGGCCACAAAACAAACCTCAACAAATACAAAAATGTTGAAATAATTTCATGTATTCTATAAGACCACAAAGCAATAAAGCTCAAAATCAACACTGGACAAAGCCCTAGTCACTAGATGAACTTGTGGCAATTGAACAACACACTCCTAAACAATGAGTGGGTCAAAGGAGAAATTAAGAAATAAATACAAT
>NW_008341879.1:1281048-1281920 GCF_000622305.1 Nannospalax galili | reverse complement strand
TGGACCCAGCAGACAAGAAGAAATAACAAAAATCAGAGCAGAAATTAATGAAATAGAAACAAAGAAAAAAATACAAAGAATCAAGGAATTCAAGAGCTGGTTCATTGAAAAGATAAACAAGATTGACAGATCCTTAGCCCAGTTAACCAAAAGAAAGAAAGATCAAATCCAAATCATCAAAATCAGAGATGAAAGGGGAAACATCACAACAAACACCCAAAAGATCCAGACCATTATGGGAATATTTTAAAAATCTATATGCTACTATATCTGAAAATCTAAAAGAAATGGATGGATATCTGAAATCATAGGAACCTCCAAAGTTAAACCAAGAAGAGATCAACAGTTTAAACAGACCCATAACATATAAGGAAATTGAAACAGTAATACAAAGCCTCCCAACTAAGAAAAGCCCAGGTCCAGATGGATTTACAGCGGAATTCCACCAGACATTTAAAGACCTCCAACCAATACTACTTAAATTATTCAAAATGATAGAAACAGAGGAGAACTCCCAAATTCCTTCTACGAAGCCAGCATCACTTTGTCTTTATCAAACCAGGTAAAGACACAATCAAAAAAGAAAACTATAGACCCATATCCTTAATGAACATAGATGCAAAAATTCTCAACAAAATACCTGTAAACTGCATATAGACACACATCAAAAAGATTATTCACCTTGACCATGTTGGCTTTATCTTAGAGATGCAGGGATGGTTCAATATACGCATGTCAATAAACATCACTAATCATATAAATGGACTCAAAGACAAAAACCACATTGTCATCCCAATAGATGCAGAAAAGGCTTTTGACAAAATTCAGCATGCATTTATGTTCAAAGTCCTAGAGGGAATTGGACTGGGGGG
>NW_008341879.1:1279998-1280778 GCF_000622305.1 Nannospalax galili | reverse complement strand
TAATTGGAAAAGAAAACAAGAGGTCAAACTATCACTTTTTGCAGATGATATGATACTATACCTAAGAGATCCCAAAAGTTCCCCCAGAAAACTCCTAGAATTGATCAACACTTTCAGTATAGTGGCAGGTTATAAAACCAATCTACAAAAATCAGTACCTTTTCTATATACCAATAACAAGCAATTGGAGAAAGAATACAGGGAAATGCTCACATTCACAATTGCTGCAAAAAAGTTAAAATATCTTGAAATAAATCTGACGAAATATACCAAAGATCTCTACAATGAAAATTTTAAATCTTTAAAGAAAGAGATTGAGGAAGACACCAGGAGATGGAAGGTTCTCCCATGTTCATGGATTGCAAGAATTAATATTGTTAAAATGACCATCCAACCAAAAGCAACATATAGAGTCAATGCACTCCCAACCAAAATCCCTATGATATACTTCACAGAATTAGAAAAATAAATCCTTAAATTCATATGGAGGCACAAAAGACCCCGGATAGCCAAAGTAACCCTGAGCACAAAGACAAATGCTGGGAGGATTACTGTACAAGATCTCAAAGTATACTACAGAACCATAGTCATAAAAAGAGTATGGTACTTGCACAAAAACAGACACATAGGTCAATGGAACATCATTGAAGATCCATACCCAAGTACACACAATTTCAGCCACCTGGTATTTGACATAGGTGCCAAGAAAGAGGAAAGACAGCATCTTCAACAAATTGTGCTGGCAAAACTGGATCTCCACCTGTAGAAGAATGAAACTAG
>NW_008341879.1:1264591-1279936 GCF_000622305.1 Nannospalax galili | reverse complement strand
AATGTGAAACTGGAAACCCTGAAACTATTAGAAGAAAATATTGGCAGTAACTTACAGGATAAAGGTGTTGGAAAGGATTTTCTAAATCAGGCAGAAGTTGCTCAGGAATTAAGGTCAGCTATCAATAAACACATCTGACAGACGTTTAACATCCAGAATGTATAAAGAACTCAAAAAACAAAGAATCGAGAAACCAAATGACCCAATTAAAAGATGGGCTAAAGATCTAAGCAGAGAATTCTCAAAAGAAGAAACAAAGGTGGCTTAGAAACATCTCAAAAAGTGTTCAACGTTGTTAGTAATTAGGGAAATGCAAATTAAAACCACCCTAAGGTATCACCTTACCACAATCAGACTGGCTAGGATCAAGAGAACAAATGATACCAAATGCTGGTGAGGATGTAGAGTAAAGGGAATGCTCTTTCACTGCTGGTGGGATTGCAAACTCATGCAGACTCTATGGAAAACAGTGTGGAGAACTTAAAAAACTAAAAATGAATCTACCATATGACCTGGTTATACCGCTCCTTGGCATATACCCAAAGGACTCATCCTATTGTAGATATACTTGTATAACCATGTTTTTTGCTGCTCTTTTCACAATAGCTAAGAGATCAAAGCAACCTAATTGTCCTTAAACTGATGAGTAGTTAACAAAAATGTATATTTATACAATGGCATTCTGAATTATTCAGCAGTAAAGAAAGATAAAATAATGAAATTTGCAGGGAATTGGATGGATCTTAGAAACTGTTATACTAAGTGAAGTAACACAGACTCTTCTCCCTCATATGTGCCTCCTAGCACCAACTCTTTTTAAATTCCAGGTCCTTTTAATAAGATGATACTATACAGCAGTCCCCTCTGCATGAAATAACTACTATCATCACAACTTTGGCTGAGCCTCATCACTAAACATAGTCACAATTGGGCTTGTTGATCATTGTGCTCGTGTATTAAAGGAGTGCCAAGTAGGGTCACTCACCTGAGTGTCCAGCCACTCTTCCCAGTCAACTAGCTCAGCCTTGGAAGCCAAAAGAAAATTGAGTAAGAACCCAATCGATAGATGCTTTTGGAAGCCCTTGTCAAGAAATTTCAAAGGACTCTCATATGAACATTTGAAAATTGCCCTATTCTGACTTTTTTCTAGTTCCTTGTCTGGAACTTGAAATGCTAATTACTCTTGCCTTTACTTTTCCTTCCTTACATCTCCTAGTCATGATTCAAGGAGTCTTTTAGATAGACCCACTGAAGGGGTACTCTAATTGCCTCACTCTGTGTCCCTATTCAGCATGGAAGAAGCTAGAACAGTCTGTGTCCCTATTCCCTATTGGCAATTTGGGTAACCCCTTCAGAGGATAGAGTGATAAGAACAGGAGGTAGGAATTTGCTAGGTAGTTAGGGCAAAAAGACCCCAAAGAAATGTAGCCAGTTTCTTGGCTAAAAGTCAAAATGTCCTTGGGCCTGTTAGCAACATACTCTGTTCCAAAGGCCAAAAATGTCAAAAGTATTTGGGAGCTTGTATCTAATCCTTAAAAGATTTTAGGGTTACTTCTTCAGAGGGGGGAATGTTGGAGGTGAGGGAGTAGCCATGGATTTGATCAAAACAGCTTATATGCATGTTTGAAATTCTCAATAAAGTTTTTGTAAAAATTTTTAAAAAATAAAAGAAAATGCCTGATAATGGGCAAAATATGAGTGGCCTTGGCCTGTAAATGCAGATTTTTCCACCGTGGAAGAAGCTGTATGAATTTTTGTATTAACAGAACATGGGAAAGTTATGAATCAGTATGTTCAGAGAATACACAGGAGGGGTTACCAGGTGGTGATTTTGTGTATAGGACTTCAATGTTTTATTACCATAATCTTTCCTTGGTCTGTGTTTGGACTGAGTGTTTCTAGATTCTTGGGCTCATGTTACAATGGCAATAAAATTTCGACATGATTTTTGTAGAAGACAAGCATTCAAACTACAACAAGTACTGTATTTACTTACCTGACAGACCCTATTAGTAAGCTTCATAAGACGAAACACAAAGTGAGTGACTCTGAATATTCCTCACAGGATGCAGTGAGGATTTTTGTGTCATAGAAATCAATTCAGCTGAAAATAAAAGGTTTATTTAAAATGTAAAAAAAGTCTTCCAATAGCTTGTGTGTGTAAATGTTAAAATTAGAGCTAAAGAGTGAATGAAGATACCCTTAATGGGTGCGAAATGATGCTCCAAGAAGCCATACATTATTGAGTAAAAACCTCAGTGCCAGGGATTGGCTACTTAGCTAGGAGTTGTTGGCCAGGTTGACCTCTGAGGTCCCCAAACAGTACATGTGCTGCTACTCCTATTACCTATGTACCAATTTTAGATGGTAAAAACTTTCTGCTGAAGACATTATATGCTTTTGTTCCAGGACATGAAAAAATCTAGTTGTTCCTGAGTTGGAAGCCTCCTTTTGGCGGCTAGCATTCATAGTGCTCGAAGGCATTCTGCAGGTACTGCAGAGTTGTAACCAACAGTGCTACTCATTTGTGGACCCTGAGTGATACACAGCAAGCAAGGAAGGATGTACATGCAATAGTGATAAGACTGCCATAGATGAACTGCTAGCCTTTTGATTGGATTTAAGACCATCTCCACAGGAAAGAATTCACATCTGGCACTGTAATCTTAATCAAAAGCTCATGGTTGAGGATGTCATAAGCCCCAGTAGGGCTGTCACTGTTGTTTTTGCTAATGGACATAATATACCTGTCAAATTACCTTCTGCACATGTGTGTTTATACCAATAAGTTACTGCTGCTGTCATCTTTGGTCAGGGGAGCTTCTTATTCTGTGGGCAGCTATTATTGTAGAGAATCATAACTCGTCAAAGTGCTAAGAAAGTGACTGTAGAATGCTTAATTCTAAATGGAACATCTATATAACTCTCTCCAAGCCTCTGGGACATTACCAAAGAGGGGACAGAAAGAATTCATAGGTGGAGGAAAGGATAGAGAGTTGCAGAATGCTGTTCTCTGGGCATGATATGGCCACTGGCTTCTTGAACTCACACCAGCCACAATTACCCCTACATATGACCTGCACAAGTTCAGACCCATTAGTGTTCTGTCATGAAGGGAGGGGAAAGGCTCAGGATGCCCCCAAGGATACATAGGCGGCCAACAGTTGATGAGGGATGGGTTTTAAAGGCTTTATCCCTCTCCAAGGATATAGAGGCAGTTAAGAGTTATTGGGTCTGATTAAAATAACGAGAGAGAGAGAGAGAGAGAGAGAGAGAGAGAGAGAGAGAGAGAATGTGAAAACAGGAATGACATAAAGAAGGATGAAATGATGAAATTTGCAGATAAATAAATGGATGTAGAAACTGTTATACTAGGTGAAGTAACACAGACTCAGAAAAACAAAAGACATATGTTCTCCCTCATCTGTGGATCCTACCAACAAATCCCTATAAGTGAATGCATACCCTGGTGTAACTGAAGGAACCAGGAAAATGGAATGAATCTAGGGAGGTAAAGGGAAAGAAGGAACCCAAGAGAGAAGATGACTAGTAGTAGACAGGTGTTACCTAGGGATAAATGTGTAAAAAGGGGGCAATTAAAGGGGAGGGGAAGAAGGAGTGCTATACAAAGAATTACGGGAATAGAGGGGAAGAAGGAGCTCAATAGAGGTGTGACCATAGCATACAAATATTTTCAAGGGAGAAATGGGTAAAATTGGGACATTTTAAATAGGATGAGTAGGGAGGGAGGATAAGACAGGGAAAGAGGAGACATAAATAGTGCCTAGCTAGTATAAAAAGCCAGGGGAAATCATATTAGTCACAAAACCTGGAAACTTACACATACAGTATCTCTACATGAGTCCTTGGGTATAGCTGAAGACTATGTAACAAGAAACAGTGCCAGACAGGAGAAATCTTCCTTTGCGTTGTTGGTCAGGGTAGCCCAAGAGACTCTCAAAATTACACAGGCTATTTCCACAGTTCTTGATTGCTTCCAAGAACTTGATGGTAAGACCCTATTGCTGAAGACAGGACATAATTTGGACGCAGGATTTGGAGCAATGGAGCTGGAACTGACCTGTAAGACGCCTTCCCTTAAGGCTAGCTCTCATAGCTTTGGAGAGCACTATGCAAGCTGATAAGGGAGAACATCGATCAATGGTTCCACCCTAGCTTCAAGGCCTAAAAATCACATCAATGACAAGCACAGCAAATGCCATTGGTGCAGTAGTGGCACTTTTATCTTGGAGGTAGTCAACAGCTATCTAATTGGACTTAAAGCCCACTCAGTGAGAGGAAACTCATGTCTGGGAGTGTAAACCTAGCCAAATACACACAGCTGGAGAGGTCATAAAGCTTAGAGAAAACCCAGAGTCCCATATCCCTAGAGAAATGTAATCTCTTACTATGTGTAAAATATGAATCCTTAAATTTATAGATATGTATTCCAGTCACCACCCATCAAAGTAGCTTCTTTTTCAACAGACAGAGATTATTGCAAAGTTACACCACTGGTCACACACAGAGATTCTCTGTGAATTGCCAAAGCCTAAGTGGCACATTTAGGATGGAACCTCTACACCTAAGACTCTCAGAACATTGAACAAGGGATGAAGAGACCATTAATGTATCTTTCTTTTTCTAAAAAAGCTTTTTTAGAAGAAGCATTTCATTATAGCTTTAACATACTCAATAACAGTTTCCAGAACAAAGATATATCTCTTTCAAAAGTGGCTATAAAATTTTTAGGTTTGTTGTTGAATTAATACAGTTATACAATATTGAACTCAGCATAAGTGCTGTCAGACATAAAATTGAATGCATTTTTAACCTTTAAAAGAGATCTCTATTTCATTTTAAAATATACTGTTTCATACAGACTTATTGTTTTGTTAATAACACTGAGATGTTGGTGCATGTGTCTCTAATTTGTATGTATCTGATATTACTAGTCATAATTGGTTGTATGGATCTTTGACACTTGTGTATGTCTATAAAGTCATTGGGTAGATTTCAATGGTAATGTTTATCACCTCTACTAATTAATATGATGTAAATTTTTATGCTTTCTCCTCAAAATATAATTCATTTTTTAAAATTTGTTGATTTTTTTGTGTGTGTATATCACACAGAACATCCCAAACAATCTTATTCGACTATACACCCACTTCCAAGATGACACCCTCCTACAGCCTCTCTCCCCTCACTAGAGCCCTTTTACTCTGTTATCCCTGCTACTGTCTGTGGTGTTGTCGGCACCCCAGCCATTCTCCACTACTTGACCATCTGGTGAATCTAGTCAGCCTATCTAGTGGTCTTTGTTTTAGGAAGGTCAGCTGTTCCTCATCTAGCAGCAATCAGTTGTCAATATTCCTTTAGATAAGATTGGGGTCTGCTGTTCGGGTAGTCAACAGATACCTAATTGGACTTAAAGACCACTCAGTGGGAGGAAACTCATGTCTGGGAGTGTAAACCTAGCCAAATACACATAACTGGAGAGGTCATAGAGCTTAGAAAAAATCCCAAGGATCCCACATCCCTAGAGAAATGTAGTTTCTCATTATGTGCAAAATATGAATCCTTAAATTTATAGATAAGTATTCCAGTCACCACCCATCAAAGTAGCTTCTTTTTCAACAGACAGAGATTATTGCAAAGTTACACCACAGAGATTCTCTGTGAATTGCTGAAGCCTAAGTGGCACATTTAGGATGGAACCCCTACACCTAAGACTCTCAGAACATTGAACAAGGGATGAAGAGAACACTAATGCATCTTTCAATTCTCATCAATGAATTTCCCTCATGCAACAGAGGGCCAGGAACACAAAAGGCCACAAATGGCCAAAAGGCAGAGAATAAGAGTTGGGAGAATGTGGGTCCTTGGACAGGACTCCTATATTGAGGTATTCCCACCCAGGGCTCAGGGACCATTATGGAAGAGGGAGCAGAAAGATTGTAAGAGCCAGGGAGGAGGTACATGACCATAGAGAAATAGTCCTACAGTCACTTGGGACCCTTGTCATACAAACCTACAGCAATGGTGTCAGCATGCACAAGATCCATGCAAACTTGGGCAGACAAAAACCCAGCACAGAACCGTGGAAATGAATAGCAGGTCTCAATATTAGTCAAAGAATTACTACTGGGTGAGGAAGAGCCAATCTTCTTGAAGGGAGAGATTTTAGGTAGACTGACTAAACCCCGGCGGATGAACTTGCACTAAGAGACATCTTGGGACACCAACTTTACGTAATAGGCTTTAATACGAATAACAGAATGTGTGAACTCCAGTGTGTGTGTGGGGGGGGTATGGGAGGGTGCCAAAGGGGAAGGGGGAGAGGGATATAAAGATGGTTTTATGTATGACATACACAAAAATTCAATAAAATTTAAAAAGAAATAGGAATGATTTTTAATGTCAACTTTATCTACCCATCTTCTAAATTCATTTATTAATTCTACAGTTTATTATTACTTACAGTTTTCTACATAGGTGTCTATGCTATATGCAAATAAGAAGCTTCACTTCTTTCTGGTCAATCTAACACCGCTTATTAAATTAAATTTATTTCTTTTCTCTTGGTATGATGGCTGATGCCTTCAATATCATTAAAGTGATCCTATTTTATATTATATCACAGCCAAATAGAGACTTAAGGTTAGTGTTAGGGTTTCATATACTTTTATTATCAAATATATATGTATATATGTATGTATGTGTGTATATATGTTGTACAGACCATATATATCATCCTGTTTGTAATATAATCTTACAATCTCCCTTTAGAGTGTTTAGATCAGGGTTCTTAAACTTCATAGTCACATTTTCAACATTATTTTTATGTAAACTACATGTTTATTGATGTTTACCCCATTAAAAATTAAAGGAGAATTTAAAATATATTTATTGCTATATTTAAAAATAATAAAAATACATTGTGACTACACATAATTTTTGGAAATAAGCAGCACATCTTAAAATATTTATGAAAAGAGCAGCTTTAAATATTTTTTGGGTTGTTTGGCTTAATGAAAAGACAGACTTGCACAGCTGCTCCTAGACGTAATCTGTTGTGAAATGCCGCTTGTGTAGAAGTTCTTGAAGAAAATCTTACCTTACAGAGATGCTTAGTCAAAAAATGAAAGGTTTGATATCGTTATTAGACTTGACCTCCTTCATAGTAGAGAGAAGGTAAATTTATTTTCAGGATAATTCTTTTTGTTTGTATCTTGTGGTCATTTTGCATATTAGTGTGTTTGCCACACACCTATACACAGATGCTTGTAAACATGTTGCCCTCTAACAGTCTGTTTTAATATACTTGTTTTCTTCACCCCTAGATTAGAAAAATATTCTTACACTTTTGTTTTGTTTTTTTGAGACAGAGTCTTCTTGTAGCCCCCACTGGCCTGGAACTTGCTCTACAGACCAGGCTGGCCTCGATCTTGTAGAAATTTGCCTGCTACTACCTCCTGAGTTCTGGGATTAAAGGTGTGCACTACTATCTCCAGCTCCCTTTTTGTTGCTTGTAACTGGAGTTAGATGACATGTGCTTTGGAAGATTTGTTTCTAGCCTAATTTCATTCAAAAAGGAGATCACATCATCCTTCAAATATTTATTGAATAATCATTCAATCTTTTCTCAGGGATGTAATATCATATTAGCTGTTCATCATCTATTGTAAATTTATTTAATTTTATGCATGTTCCATATTGTTATAATTAACTAGTATCTTAAAATCAATTAAAGGATGTTCTATACTATTTTTCTGAAAGTTTCTTGGTTGCTCTAATGTGCTTCCTTCAGACGAACACAGCATGTGAGTTTATTAGGAATTATGCTAGTTCAGTAATTTCAATACAATATATAGCTTTACAATATTGAGACTTCTCACAAGAACAGAGTATATATCTCTTGTTAGTTAAGCTAAGAAATACTGTAATTTCTTTATTGAGATCTTGAGTAGTTATTAAGTTTATTCATAGATAATTTGTTTTTAGAATTCTTTTTAAAATATTTTATTATTTTTATTTTATTGTATGAATGTATTGCCTGCGTGTATGCAAGTGCACCAATGCTGTGCAGTGTCTGCGGAGCTGAGAAAGGCGTCGCATCCCCTGGAACTGGAGTTGCAGACAGTTGTTAGCTGCCATGTGGGTACTAGGATTTGAACCCTACTTTTCTGTAAGAGTGGTCATAATTACTGAGCCATCTCTCCTGCCCTTGTTTATAGAACTCCATAACTGAAAATCTTTTCCAACTTCATTTGCTCCTTGAAATACATCTGTCCTGTAAACACTAGCTACCTTTCCCCAGTCTGTCTGGTCTCACCAAGGTTGCCAGTGGAGGTGTTGCCAGGCAGATCTAGATTAGCTGAAGATGGTGATTACTCTTTTTTATATCTCAACTTTCCTCATGCACTCTCTAGTAATTCCAATATATCAAAGAATGTCCACAATAGACAAATACGTGGCTTTGATTCCTCCTATTATCAGAGTCTATTGCATTTTAATTGGTTTGAAGATTTCAGAAAGACTTTAAAGGACAAAAAACCTCATTCACCTCATAATTGTTAAAAGTTTTTAGAGGTTATTGATCTTTATCATAATTTTTACATCTAATGAGATGAAAAACATTTTTCTCTGTGCCATAAATGTGACTGACAAAACCTTGTAACAACAGTAGCATAGTAGTTGTATGCTGGTATAGTGGTATCCTGTAAAACAAAAATGCTCATATCTGTAACATTTGCCAATTTTCACGGTTTACTTGCTTCCAACCCAGTTGATTGGATTCTATCAATGATTATTAGTTGTTTTATGTATTAGTCATCATTTAAACCTCAGTTCTCAAGTACTAGTTCATACCAGTCCCAGCTTAACTCTTCATGAAAGGACAGATAGTTCTTATGTAACTGATGTGCAACGAATACACACCAACTAAAATGTATGAAAATATTACTTGCATTTGTAGTTGAATTTTCCTAAACACTTATAATGGCCAGCCTTGGCTAGGTACCTTTTTACTATAAGGATGTTTTATTGTCTTTTCAAATTATCTGATTGGATTATTTTGCCTTCCTATTTCTTCATATGGCAATGTTATACATTTTTCTTGCAATATTTTCTACTTAAAATAGAATGTGTTTATAATGTTCTTTTATAACAATATTTTTCTTTAATCAAGGTCTCTTCTTAAATTTATAACACTGCATATTTATATTTTTCTCTTCATATTTTTCTTGATTAAGTCCCCTACAATTTATATTCTTTCATCTTTGAGTTCACTGATTACAAATTACTTCAATAAAATTTATTGAATTTTTTGATGACATATCTGTGTACAATGCATTATGGCCACATTCGCTCTTTACCACCCCTTTCCACCCCACCCACCCCTCCCATTCCCATTGACCTCTTTTCTCCTCCCAACGTGTCCTCTCCTACACTCATGTCTTCTTTCCTTCTTTCCTTTCTCTCTCTCTCTCTCTCTCTCTCTCTCTCTCTCTCTCTCTCTCTCTCTCTCTCTCTCCCTCTCTCTCTCTCCCTTTCTCTCTCTCATCTTGAACAGGTGGGCACAGCTGCAGTGTATTTACAATTGCAATAGCCATGTCATATTTGAAAGACAGTGCTGCACAGCACTCCTCCCCAGCCTCCTGCTCCCACCATACTTCCACAATTATTCCAGACGTTCCCTGCATCTTGGTGGGGGTGGGGGCGGCATGCCTGTTAGGCTAAGCACTCAGTAGTCACCTATTGTCAGTGCTTTGACCACTTATGAGTTCCCACTTTGGCTATTGCTCATTTTAGAAAAAGGCTTCTCTGACCATGACTGAGAATAGCACTGATCTATGAGTATACATATAAACATTTAGATGACAGTTTAACCAGTTGTCCATTTAGGAAAGTAGCAAGAGTAAATTCCCCCCTAGAAGTTGTGACCTTTCTAGCCATAACCTTTTGACCAAATCTGTAGTACCAGGCATGTATTTCTTCCTATGAAACAGATATGAAATGCAATCAGAGAATAGTTAATTACTTCTGGAACATTCATGTCACTAGTGTACTAGTAGACATCATGCCAGGCAGTTCAGTGTTGTGGCACACAGGGTCCACAGCTGGGAGGGACTGTTGATGATTTTTCTTTCCCAACAGTTTGCACAGCACCTTCTAGAAATTTGAACATTAGCCAGAAGGGAGGAATCTTCCATCTCAGTTCCAGCTTGAATTCTCTGTGTCCTGTATCCAAAATTTGTGGTGCCTGTAGCAATAGGGTCTTGCTGGTGGGAAACCAAAAGCAGTGTCAATAGCTTGTATTGGTTTGGGAGTGTCTGGTACCTCCCTGGCCAATAACTCATGGAGAAGTGTCATGCGCCTAACCCTGGTTTTGGTTTAAAAAAAAATAAAACCTTATGACTTCTGGGAGCAGCTTCATCTATTTATGCAGAGAACCTCCATTAAACTCTCTAAAAATATTTTTAGCAGACTTATAAATGATTAGGTTTCTCTATGGATTTTTTATACATAGTTTTGGTTGACCATCCTCCCATCCCAATGTTCCTCTATTTCTCTACCCCATACGTGTTTAAATATTTTCTATTCTACCATCCCCCTCTTCTATAATCATAGAACATCTGTTTTACTATCCCCCTTTAGACTTCTTGGTTACTGTCCAAAACTTGACAATAAGATTGTATTGCTGAAGACACTAAATATTTAAATTGTAAAATATGGAGAAATCAAACTGTTACTGACCTTGAAGCTTCAATCCTACTGGCTACTTTTATGGTGCTAGAAGATGCTACGCAGGATACAAGAAGAGAAAAGCAATCTTCAGTATTACCCATCTGTGAACTCTGTAAGCTACAATTACGACTGGCTTGACAAGACATGCCCACTGGCGGTGTGAATGTTATAGGAGTAACAAAACACTTTCTGATTGGATTTAATGCCCAGTCCACAGATGGAATCCATACATGACACTGTTATCAGGGCCAAGAACCTATGGCTAGACAGGTCATAGACTGTAGGGAAGACCTTACTATTATTATTCTGTTAAATGGATACAGTAGTAAAACAAATCCTAATGATAATTGTTATACTCATAGATTAGTGTCTCTCAACTCTCATCAGAGAAGTTTCTTTTTTAAAAAAAGTATTGAATTTTTATATATTTCATATATGTCTTGATCATGTTAAGGCCTCATTCCTTACCTGCATAACTCCATGGCCCTCCCAGTACCAGATTTAAAGTCTTCTGTAAGGCCTATCCATCAAATTTGTGTTGCCAAAATTCCCTCGGTGTAAGTCCATCCCACTGTAACCTGTACAACCTATCTAATGTCGCTCTCTTGAACAAGACCAACTCTCCCTCATCCAGCAGTGATCAGTTGCTAATAGTTTCTCAGATAAGGCTGGGACTAAAGCAGCTTCTTTTTGCAGTTGGTGGTGATCAATATGGAAACCCACAACAGATCAGATGTACCCTAAATGGGACATCAATATCACAACTCTTCCCTCAAGACTCAGGGATCATTGTGGAAGAGGGGTGGACCAATTACAAGAGCCAGAGGCAGTAGATGAGTATAAGGAAATACTGTTTTCTAGACCAAACAGGGCAGTCTACATATGTACTCCCAATACTTATGACTGCATGCACAAGATCTGCACAAGCACATACCAGACAAAATCTCAACTTGGAAGTGGGAGGTTGGCACAACGTCCTACTCCTAGCTGAGGAACTATTGGCAAATGATAGATACTGAGAGTAAGAGTCAGTTTTCTTTAAGGGTGTGATCACTTCTCAGGGGATGGATCCACACACAAGAATATGTAGAAGACAAAAATTGGACTTTATGGGCTTCAAAGAAAAGATGACATGAAGTTGTGTGGGTAGGGAGGTGAGAGTGGATCTAAGAGGAGGTGAGGGAGGGGGTTGAATATTATTAAAATTTATTACATGAAATTCTCAAACAATTGATAAAACCTGTCTTTTTTTCTCAGAAGTATATTCTAAAGTTGTATGCTTGTGTTATTTATTTTCATTCTTTTTTTGTTGTTGTTTCTAGTCTGAGTACTTAAAGCCCCAGTTTTTTTCAGAGGTTTTGGGTTATGAAAGATATACCATTATGAGTTATTTCAAATGGATTAGAGATTAAAGGTATGAGCCCCTGTCACAAACAAGCATGCAGGCAATGATGATTCCGCTCATGCAAGCAATGCTAGATCTTGATGTTTGATCCTTTTTTCCATTATGATCATCTTCAGGCTGACACCAAAAGAATAGTAACACAAATGCTATACACTTAACTAGAGAATTCACCATTTTGAAATTTTTCTAATCTTGTGTCATTTATTATTTCTATTTTCCTTCCTTTCCCTTCACATTCTATTACATTCTGTTTTGTTGAACCTTTAGAAATCAGGTTTTATGTGTGTGCAATAAGTAAATAAATAAATGAATAAATACATTATCTAACTACCATTTAACTCTTACATACTTTTGGTGTATGTTTAAAATATAGTTTTACATAAACACAGTGCTATTCTCTCATTTACAAACATCAACAATATCAACCACAGTCTTTGATTTAATCCAGTTCCCAATTCAAGTCAAACTATTTATCTCAAAATTATATTTTATAATTGACATATTCAATTAGTATGCCCAAAGTGTTCTCATACTGTATTTGGTTGTCATACATTTTTAAAACATTTACTTATTTTTTATTAATGTGGTTATTTGTGTGTGTGTGTGTGTGTGTGTGTGTGTGTGTATTGGTGCATGTGTGGAGGTCAGAAGCCAACTTGTGGGAGTCAGTTCTCTTGCCAGCATGTGAGTCTTGGACATAGAGATAGAACTCAGGTCATCAGGATTCATGGCAAGTGCCTTTACCCACTGACCCATCTCACTGGCCCAGATAGCATATACTCTGATTCTTATTCAAAGACTTTCTGTCTAACATAATCATTAATCTCTTGCTTCCTTTTTAATTGTTTACATTTAATTTATTATTTATTATTTGTGTGGGGGGGGATGAGAGACTTTGTGCTAATATGTGGGCACATGTGTGCCACATAGTGCATGTGGAAGTCAGAGGGCAATTTATGGGAGGTTCTTCTCTCTTTCCACCATGTAGGTTCTAGGGATCAAATTCAGGCTGCCAGGCTCATTGAAACATGCCATTATACTTTCAGCCATCTTGCCGACTCTCATTTTTTTTGTGCTACTGAAATTTGTTCAAGAAGCCACTTTGTCATGTGACGTGCCTTCTATTCTGGATATATCCTCTGCTACCATAGTGCCACTTACATATGTGGCATTCCTGATAAATGGAAGTTTTGTGTCTTGGGCAATACACGCATACACATAAAATGAAAAAAATAATAATAAATATTTTTTAAAAAGTCTAATTTGATTCAGGATCAATCATTTTGGAAGAATAATCTTCACAGTTGTTTTCAGCACTTCATATTAAAATAGCTTCATAAAATACACAATATCTCATTCTGTTTATACCTGACAGTTTTAGATTGTGACATTGATCCATTACTTACTAAGCTTGTACCAAACTTTTACTCATATTCACCTATTGATGACCATTACCTAAATAAATAATTTATTTAGAGGGTGTTCTGCAAAAATTTTTAAAATTATACTCTTTCTTTCACATTAAAAAACTTTTTTCAAGGCTAGTCTGGTCTACATAGTGAGTTCCAGGACAGCTGGAGCTACAGGGAGATGCTGTCTCAAAAAAAGACAAAAAGAAAAATAAAACACCTTTTCTATTGAATTTTTTGCTATTTTCATACAATGTAATTTGACGGTGCTTAGATCTTCTCCTTTACTGCACCTCTCTTTACTGTCTTCTGCCATTTAACTATCTATAGAATCTAATTTGTGCCCCCAAATGTCTTTCAACTTGGATCCATCCATTGGAGCCTGGTTAACCTACCAAGAGTAATATCCCTGAAAGGCTGATTCCCTGCCCTCCCATTCCTCACTCCCTTTAACCCTTCCTGCTTTATTATTCCCCTTTCCCCCTTTAAATCACTGCGTTCTACCACCCTTCCCAGTTAGTCTCCTCCCATGGCCATTTGTTAGTTTCCTGAATTAATTTTTTAAAAAAATTGAAGCATGTGCATGTAGGACTTTAAAGCTGGCACTCAGCTATGAGAGATAGCATGTGATATTGGTCTTTCTGGCTTCGGGTTACTTCACTCAGGGTGAATGTTTCCAGTTCCATTTATTTATCTGTGAATTTCATAATTTAGTTTAAGAGCTGAATAATATTCCATACTGTATGGGTCCTATAATTTCCTTATCCAGTCATCAGTTGATGGACATCTAGGTTGTTTCCAGTTACTGGGTAGGATGAAAAGGGAAGCAATGAATGTGGATGAACAGCTATTTCTGGAGTAGGATATAATAAGGTCTTCGGGTATATGCTCAAGATTGACATGGCTGGATCATGTGGTATCTCCAAACTGATATCCATAGTGCCTACACCAGTTTGCAGTCCCACCAGCAATGGATTGGAGTTCCTTTTTCTCCACATCCTCACTAGCCTTTGTTCTTAAGCCTTTTACATGTTTTAGGTAGTTTTCCTTCATTCGTTATAGTTATTTCTAATGTTCAATATTTGCATTTTAAACTTCGTTGTATTGACCAAGATTATAGATTAATATATTTTTCTTTTTCATCCATGATCTTTTCTCATCAACTGATTTCAGTAAGTTAGAAGACTTTTGCCCTCTGGTGCTCCTGTACCTCACCTACTTTCATGCTGCTGGCTGTGCCGTTTCGATCAGACCATTATTTGTGATAGTGCCTTTGCTTGCTGGAACCTGATGGCTCTAAAAAATTTTCTAAGTTTATGCTAAAGGTTTGGCTTATAAACAGCTATTTAGCAACTGTGTTGCATTTGCTTTTGCCTTTTCAAAACTAAGAAATACCTAATTTCAAAAGAAAATGTCACAATTACAGTAAGATTGTGCTCTCTGGTTTGGTTTTACTTCTCATCGTGCTAAGAATTGAACTCGGGATCTTATGAATACTAAACAAACTGTCTATCTATCTATTGCTAAGTTACCCCAGCCCTTGATTTATTTGAGACAGAGTTTTGTTCTGTAGCACAGATTGGCCTTAAACTCATGATCCTTGTTCCCATGCACTGAGGTTACAGGCCACCATGCCTGGCATTTGATTCTATTCTCATACTTTCCATTCACTAAAATTCTTAAATCTTAACAATACCAATATAATTAAATACTTGGTATATTCTACTATATCAAAATATATTACACTATTCATTGTATAGTTCAAGTTTTTTTCACATA